>NC_088886.1:86745597-86778097 GCF_037157495.1 Lathamus discolor | reverse complement strand
GCTTCCAGGAAAAGAACCACATATTTCTATATTCACCATGTTCCATCTACCCGTGTGGAAGTAGCCCAAAGACTATGGGGGTCAGGGGAGAGGTTTGGTGCCTGGTTCTTTTCCTGTTACACACACACTATTTTTTCATTCAGTGAAAACATATTTGTTCAATTAAGTTTTCTGGAAACACTCCTTGGAACTCCAGTGAGTAACAGCTAAAAAAATCATTTACTTGCAGTCGTAGCATATTTTCAGCATAAGAGACAGTAAGGAAACAACTGAAAGTACTTTTTCTCTCTAAGATCTCCTGGCCTACCTTCCACGCAAAATGCCACCTAATGTCCATGACCAAGGAACTTTCAACTAAACATTACAGAAACACCATTAACTGTTTCATCAAAAATGCTAAGCAAGTAATTCAGTTCATAAGTGCTTGGATAAATACCACATAAGAACAAGATTTGTGAGGAAATAAATGATGCAATAAAGTCAGGTTCAATCAAATCATGGTGATTTCCCCTCATGGCTATACTTAATGACAAGGACATTATGAAATGAAAAATTACTGGTGGACAAATCATGACATACTGAAGCACTCGAGCCTTTTGCCAAAGAGAAACCTGAAATGAATCTTGGGTGGATTAGTAATGCTTGAAGTTTTAGGACTTTACATTACCATGTTCATTCCTTCTTATATTTGCTGTACAGAAGTATGTGTTCTGATTATTCAGTGTCATGTTCTCAGTTATCAGCACCATCATTATATACAACAGTGAACATATACAACCATAATACATAAAATAACCTATCCCTGACCCTGACAAAAGCTCCCCACCAAAGACTGTTTTCGCTGAACTAACAGAGATCCACTCACATGCTGTAAGACTGGTAAACCCCTTTTTTGTTCAGATACTAAAATAAAACATAGGGTAATATTCCAGTGTTGTATAAGCGCAGAGGGAAGAGTTTATTAAATGATTATTCTTGTAAAGGATGAAAAACAAAAACAAATGCCTTTTTTTTGGTCACTATTAAACGCATACATATTTAGAACGTAGGTACATCTTGTACTCTGTGGATGAGTACATCTTAGTGCATCTGAGATAGAGTCTACCAATTAAGAATCCTTACAAAAACATTACTAAAATTGGTTTAACACAGCTCCGTGGAGAACAGTAGCCTGAAGATACAAGAGAGCCTTGAAGATACACACGCCTCAAATGCAGCTGAAAACCCACTCCCTCAACAAGCAATGTTCTGGGATACGTACAGAAACACGCTTCCTTGGCTAGTCTTAAGCAACAGTGCATCTGTAGAGCCATGACATCAGATTTCTTAACCCTGCTGCCCAGGGAATCTTTTTCCATCTGCATCCTTACACTGAAGAGTGTGCCTCGGTAAACCACAACATTCATCCTCAGCATGCCAGGCTTTGGCAGAACCTGCAGAAAGCAACAGCCAGGCAACACACATACTTCATACACCCTGACCACAGGCACATCACCCACGGAAGGTCTTTATGACCCTCAAGCTTAGTTTTCAGTGGGACATTAGTGGTTCAGGGAGAAATCTCAAGGCTTTACCCAAAAGGGTAGCTGGATGCCCCACTGTCAATGTGAGTGGGGCATTCAACTATTTTAACACTTTATAAACATGTCTGTGTTTAACAATTGAGCTTTTTGATATTTGATAATTTTATCAAGCTACCTACTGAGCCCAGAAGCAAAGATAATGGAGAATCAGCATCAGTTTCTTTGAAGGAAGGCAAAAAGAAAGCAAGATTTATTCTTGTATATTTGTTATGCATATTTTGGGGAGTTATACAACTTTAGTTTTGCAAAGCAATTTTCTGAACTTTCACTGACAAACAAATCTGATGTGAAAAATCTTACATCAGCAGGGTTGGTTTGCAGATGTTATTTGCACCATTTATTTATCAAAAATAACTAGAAAATGTTTTTAAAACATCATTCCAGACTGTACAAATAGGAATGTGACATGGGCTGTCTGTTTTACTTATACTGTTTTACTGCTTCATATTCTGAGCAAACAGAGAGGCTATTTTCCCCAGGGGTTCAGGAGGGCATACTACTTCATTTCTTCAGAAAATTGTTTCTCTGGATTTCAATCTTTTTAGCTAGATATGACAAAATATAATATCAAGAACACTTATGCTTTTTATCAGCTCTATTTTCAAAGCATAAATAATAGATCAGTATATATTTAAGTCAGGTGACCAAGCCTTATTTCAGAAATCAAATAAGCATCTTGCAATTTTTAAATGATGCTGTACATTTTCACTACAGTATCATTATGCCTTTAAAATGCTTTCAAAAGACCAATTTATAAGCATGGAATGATTCTGAAGATATTTCACTACTGTTAATAATACCTCACTCAGGTGGCATTCAATTTTCTGAATCCTTGGGTTAATGAGGCAAATAAATCAAAATTAAATTGGCCTTGGAAAAAAAAAAATCAAACAAAATTGCATCTATCACATTATACATCCTGAGACTCCTCCAGTACTGCTCACAATGGCTAGCAATATTCCAGCTCTCAGAATCATTACACTTACTCATAATGCAGTCTGAGATTTTAAAATCAAATAGATCAGACTTCATGACTAGATGAAGACAACAACTTATTAGAATATATCAGTATTTACATAAAGTTGCACACAGTCTTAGTCGAGTACTTTACAGTAAGTATCCCTAAATTTCAGCTACCCACCATTTTTTCAATGATCCAACAAACTCCTTCCAGGAGGATTTCACCACAGCAAACCAGTAAAGTTTTAAGATGAGCCTTAAGAAAAAAATACATTCTGCAGCCATGCCATCATTCACCATCTCTTTAAAAAAGCCCCAGCAAGGTAGAAATGCAGCCAAATAGCTGAAACAAACATCCTAGCATTTTTTAGAAATGAATACTTCTAGTCATATTGCTGCAGTAGTGGGGAAGAAATATTATCTTCATCCCCTTCTTTAAAGTATGAGAGAAAGGAAATTTTCTCCAAATACAAAAGGGAGTCTACTGTTGGGCAATACCAGTGTTGTCAGCTCTTTAAAAAATGGTTAATGATGTACAACACAGATGCTGCATTTGTTACCAGAAGTAATAAATTCAACATGAACAAATGATCTTCAACACTGACATGCAATGACACAGCGGTGCCATTGTTTTGCTGTTGTTCCTTGTAGCACTTCACTACCCATGGAGTCACCTGCCTTCACAGGGGCATCCTTTCACCATAAGGAACTTCCTACAGGCATGGAGCCCGGTTCAAAAACTTCTACATTGAGCTGTTGTAACCACCTTCATCTGCTAAGTCAGCAGTAGAGACTCAAGATTTCCATATACACGCTATTTATACGTTTTAATGGAAAACACAGCACAGAAGTAGGATGTGTATTTTTCCCCAAAATAAGTTAGTATTGCTAGCATTTAAAAGTTCATGAAAGTACGCAGAAAACGCTTGAGGTGGATTTTTATTATTTCAAAGGAGTTAAGGGCCCATGTGCCCTTATGGCACAGGTTAAAAGCAGCAAGAAATATCACGGAAACATGTTCGTACAATTTCCCTGGCAACACCTTCCTTGTGGCTCTGCAAAATAGTTTTTATAGCCAAGAGCTTGATTAGGAGTAATTTATGTGATGGCCTAACAGATTTGTTTTGCTTTTCCTCAGAGAGAACAAACTCCACCAGAGATAGTCAAGAATTTTCTGTCACTAGTGAAGTAAGAAAATCTGCTAGGGACCCTTCCATGGAACTTGCACTAGAAAAGGTTTTAGGTTTATTATCAGTATAACTAGTGTGTATGTACAACAAGCATGCCATCTCCACAGTCAGGAGTTCGAAAGTACTTGCCCTTCTGCTCACAGCAGATTTGGGAGAGATGGACTCCATTCAGTCTCTATCCCCCACCAGCCACTTAGGTCAGCTGCCTCCTGTGCCAGGGTCCCGGTACACCCAAACAGTACTGGGGGCTAGGGGTTCAGATTTTTGACAGCTTAAAGAAAACCATTCCAAAAGGTGTTGATTTCACCTTAATATAGAACAAAATAAGCGTTTTCCCAGCTCCTGAATTGAAGTTCAGTGCCTAACTCCAGCACACCAACGCTGCTCAGTGCTCAGCTGCTGAGGAAGCAGATGTTTCAGAGGAACAGGTTCTACTTCACATTATTCCTTTGAGTTTTGGTCATGACAGACAGCATTGACAGAAAGTCACCATTCAATGGTTATTCAATTGCTTGCTCAGAATGACACAGTAATTTTGTTCTGAATTTTAGTCCACAGAACAGAAGCTGCAACTGCTATCAGTCCCCTCAAGGCTTTATGCTCTTTGCCAAAGAGTATTGATTTGCACTTTTATAGCGCCTCCCAGGCAGTGGTTGTGCACTATCATTATCCAAATAATTTATAACAACAGGTGAGGAAGAGGACTTGGAAACTAAATCAAATGTATCTTGATCTGCTCAGGGAAAAGATGAAACATTACTGGAGCAGCTAAAACAACCTTTTAAATCAATGTGTGGTGCAGGTCTGAGATGTTCTCTTGTGCTCTGAAAGGCATTTAAAGGCATGTAAACTCGCACTATCATCACACACGTAAACAACTTTTACAAGTATTATCACAGGAGCAACATGAACACAGAAACGTGTCCACTGCCTGCAGGATCAGGTTTCAGCCATAAATCAGATTATGAAACTCAGATTACATTAGAACACAACAAAAAGGGTTAAAGAAACTCTCCCAGAAAAAAGTATTGCGAAATAAGCCACCGGCACAGGACTCCTTTCTACCACTGAACCAATGTTAATTTAAAAGCCAAGATTCATTTGAAAACATTTACCTGTAAATCAAAAGGTCCCCAAAGATTAATTTCTGCATTTACACTATTTGCAAATTATATTTAACTTAGAGGCATCCTTTTTTTCCCTGAAATAATTGCTTACAAGATGAGAGCTAAAACACAATCTCAAGTGTAGTAAAGGTAATTGCTGCACTTACTGCTTGTGTCATGTTGATGTATTACTATGTATCAAAGGTCACAGTTCTGTACTCATACATTATCAAATTTGAAAGAGCAATATTCGATTCTGACCAACCTTTAAACTGCCCAGAATGTGTGCGAAAATAGATGTGGGACTAACCTGGGTTTTAAAAAAAATGAACCCATGTTTTGGAAGCTGAGAGGTCAATCAAGCCAGACTGACGGGGTTAGGTGTCACTTCTGTGCGTCTAATACCCTCTTAGATTATCAATGAGGTGCAGTACACCGATCACAAGCTAAAGCAGCTGTACTAATGAAAATGAAACAGTCTGAAAAAATTAGGTGATACAGGCCTGTGACACAGGGCAATACCTTGTGGACAATAATGCAGGAATAAGGACATAAATCACCATTTAGATACAATAAAACCTGTAATACCCACCCTGAAGTGTCTATGGAATTGCAGGCCAAAGTCAGCATCTCCACAACTCCACGGTCCCGTCTGAAGTTGCCACACTTTTTTTTTTCCTACTGAGTCAATGCAGGCTTTCCATGCCTTTATTTCACTGCACACACAAAATTCTGCAGTCATATGCCAGCCTGACCTTTGAGGGTGGGTAGCTGGTTGTTCATGCCAGGAGTTCTCACAATTGGTTGTAGCACAGATAAATGAGTCTTATCAGAACCTACTCAACCTTGAGCAATTTTCTGCTCCTACATATGCTAGTCCAGCTGGGGAGGGCAGAGGCTGCACTGAAGAAGCTGGGGCACCCTTATCCTTGCTTTGGTAACATATGAGGTCCTTTACAAAAAAAGAATATATCAGGTCCAAGTTGATGGAGTACAGCCAGCACCTAATGAACTACTAAACAGAATTACTGCCTTAAAACCATAAATCATTACCACGTGAATAGCAACATGACTTGTACCCTGGCCATCATCATAATCCAGATCAGACAAATACTCAATAGCTTTTTCAGAGTCAGGTTTTTCCTTCAAGAAGTTACATACACAGCAAAGGAACCATAGATTCAAACAGCAAATTATATGTTTTAATTTCACACTCTTAAATTAGCTTCATTTAGTAAAATACTAGATTTCAAAAGGGGAGCACGAGTTTGAATATTTTCTCAATTATAAGCAGGAAAGCTAAGACAGACATTTAATGAAGTCTATTAGACCCTGAGAATTCACACTAATTAACGTCTTTGCCATTGATCTTAGAGTTCCAGCTGCAGGTGAGGCAACTACTGGTCAAGGCCACAGCTAGGATTAAAATGATACTTCTGATTGGAGATACTATTTATAGTACATAAATACACATACCCTTTACTAATGCAACAAAGCAAGGCTATTACAATAAGAACTGAATAAATATACAGGATCTGCTGTTTAAATAAAAGGTCATTATACAAAAAAAATACAAATTCAAATATTCCTTAATAAATACCAACTTTCACACTTATTCTAAAGCATCATAGTTCTCTTAAAATGTATTTTCTTGCTGGTTTTACAAAATGTTTTTCAAATTAAGTTTCACCAACTGAGTAGAACTCCTTGAAGCGATGCAAGGAATTAGAGGACAGATCATTTCAGGAGAGCTGGAAGGTCTTTGTTGCTTGGGTTTTCTACAAATCCAGCATCTCTATTTTCATTGAGGCAGCAAAATGGAGAGAAACAGAGAAAGAATTAATGTAAGTTACAAATTTAGAGATTACTTTGAATTTACAAATCGAACACCCAAAATTGCCAAATCTCCAGTACCTGCACCCTTGTTTTCTCCTGTATCTGATTACTTCAGGATTTTGCTGCATGTATTTCTTTCTAGCAGTTGCAATTTCCTTTTACAAATTATTTTTGTCACAGAGTAAAGGAGAATACATGATTTCACAGTGGCAAAGGCTTATGAAGCCCTCCTGAAAAACGTTACTGAGAACCCTAGCAGTACAATGCTAGGATTTGCATAGAGGCAGTCCTGAAGTAGGTTTATTCCCACAGTGACTACAATGAAAAATTACTAATATTACAAGAATCAGGCAGGACCCTCCCTTCCATGCAAAAATTAAGTCATGATCAAACTGATCTTGTGCAGCCTTGAAAGGATTATGATTCAGTGCTTTAGATTTTGCACTGTTGCCAAGTTAGATCATCTATCAAGAATCTTAGAAGTTTGCTTTAATCTCAAAACCCCATGGTTTGGGAGCAAATTATTGTGTAATCAATACATTTCATTTTAAAACTCTTCTCTCTATCCCGCCTATCATACACTGCTCTAGGTCTTATTCTTGCAGCAAAAAGATTGAATGGGACCTGACAAGACTCCAGAGAGGTTCACAAATCAAAGGCAATGGTGAAGTCAAATTCCTTAAGACACCATCTTAAGGGACAACTCAATTTTTTCTTTTTTTTTTTTTTATGCCAGAAGGTAGCAGCTCCTATTGTTACATGATGTTATAACTTATTCTGTTTGTTGCATAAACACCAACTGCTAAAAAAATCCCACCTACTCTGGATGCCATCCTTTTCCTCCAAACAGCCAGAATTCAGAGCATGAAGTACAATCAATTTCAGACTCCAACATAAAATCTCAAGTATAACACACTTCTGATGGAAGTTAATAGTTTGTCCTCTGTCAGAAGCTTTGGTGCATTACTACACACCAAGACCTGGAACACAACACCCCTATGCCAATCAGCCCCCTAGGAGCAGCAGCATTGGAAGAGTCAATTGTAATTCCTCACCTTCATCTCCCTTCACAAACTTGAGACCTGTGAACTCTGCCTAAAGCCTGCATGCTGGAAGAGAGGAGCACTGCCACAGATCAGTAATTAACAGTTTCAAAAACACTTCCCTTTCAGTGGATCAAATTTTTGATAACAGCCAAAAATCTTTCATGAACTATCACACAGATCAAGTCATTTAATACATTCTTAAGCAAAACCAGGAAAGTCACACACTACTAGAATGAATCCACTGTTCAGATTAATTGTCTATTGCCCCCTCATTCTCAAACTCCTTTTTAAAACTAATAACACCTACAAGGCTATTTATTCAACTTAATAGGACCTTTCAAGCTTCCAGTTTGAGTTTATTCATGGAAAACTTACGTTCCTCCTACTGTTTATGCACTTGACGTATTTGTAGCCTTTTGTAAAATCAGTTTGTACTAGGGATGTGTTTTCTATGGTCTCCTATACACTACAAATAGATACGTGAAACTTCAGAGGCTTGCTACATCAGAAATCTGTACAGGTTTGCATTCATTCATTCATTCATGAAAGTAATTGAAACACGCAATGCTGAGATCTGAGGCACAAACTTTTAACCATGTGACTGGACAGGAAAAAGAACTTAGAGATATTAAGCAAAAAAAAAACAATCCACAAGACACGAAAGGAAATGAGGAACTAAAGATTCTGCTTGAGAACACTCAGCAAACTGCTCAAATGATTACTTGCCAAAGATGCAAACTGAATCTTCAACATCGTTGTTCTAGTGAAACATTGACAGAAAAGCAACTCCTTGCCCCACAGGCAGTCTTCCTCATTGTAGAGGACCTAACAAAACCTCACTACAGAAGCATCTTATTTAGAACTTTCTTTACGTCCATCCTCTTCTACTGAACATATTCAGACCATGCAAATGAAGACTTCTGAAGTTTCTGATAGCAGACTTGACTACTGAATAAGTTTCCTGTTGCCTACTTGCACATTACCACAGATCCACTAGTATACAGATATTGCTAAATTCAGAACCACACACCAGATAAGTGTTTCTCCTAGCCTTTGCAGGTTAATAAGGTTACAAAAATAGATTACTGCTACAGTTTCACTAATTCTAAAAGTGGAAAAGAATTTCTAAGTTTTTATGTTTAAATAAAAAGGATAAAGACAACTTGGGTACCATCACCTCTACTAATAGCTGGACAGTCTTATTCTACCAAATTATTGTCTTCTGCTTATTCTGGAATTAATTCTAAAAAGCAAAGTTTCTCCAATATGATTCATTTTCAACTGCATCCTTACTTCTGACATAAGAACAGGATATTAACCTGGGATATGTACTGCCATGTTCAGCTACACTTCCTGAAAAATCTGCCCAAGCTCTTCTCTTTACCTCTTGAGACCTTGTTCTGGCAGACAAAATCACTCTTCCTCTCCTACTCATTTCACTCTGCCATCCTTTTCATCTTTCCATTGGCTTCTACTCAGATACCACATGGGGTTCAACCTTGTTCTTGACTTCAAGGCAACCATACACACCCCTAGTTGTATGATTCTGATAACCTCTAGACCAGTCCATTAATTGTCAGCTTCCACATCAGTTTGCCCTTCCCCGGATGTAGGCTGATCAGCTTGGCGACAAACCATCTTCATATCAAGATTCAACTAAATGATCTATTTCTGTCAAAATGTCCAAGGGTAATAAATTATTCTGTCCTTTAAAGTATTAGAATTTGAAGTGACATTCCCTCATTTCCATGTTCTGTAGGCTTCTTGGTAAAACTTAAAGTTTGACCATCTGACTCATTTCCATGTATTTTGAACTGGAACCCTATTGTGGCTTAACCCAGCTGGCAATTAAGTACCACACAGCCACTCACTCACTCCCCTGCATGGGATAAAGGACATTCAAAGAAGATTGAGGCCATGGATTGAGTAATTGAAATTAATTGTAGTAAATAATAAGAAAAAGAGAGATGAACAAGAAACAGCCAAAGTGATGCATAATACAATTGCTCACCACCCACAGACTGATAACCACTCTGTCCCCAGGCAGTGATCAGCCCTTTCTGGCCAACTGCCCCCAGTTTATATACTGAGCATGAGGGTTCTGTGGCATGGAATATTCCTTGGGATAGTTTAGGTCAGCTGTCCTGGCTGTGCTCCCTCCCAGCTTCTTGTGCACCTCCTCACTGGTAAAGCATTAGAGCCTGAGAAGTCCTTGATCAAGCTAAGCCTATTACTTAGCAACATTCATATGTTATCAGCATTGTTCTCACACTAAACACAAAACACAGCATTGTACCAGCTACTAGGAAGAAAATTAACTCTATCACAGCCAAAACCAGGACAAACACTCACTTGTTTTTTGGGGCAGATTTTACACAGCCCAGGTAATACCTCCCTGATATATGAACTACTTTTGAACAAAATCTCCACAACTACTCATGATATTTCAGAAGCAATAAAAACATCACCAACAAGCTTGCCAAGTTACTACTTTACTACCCCACTCAATTTTGCTTTTCACCCAAACCACAAGAAGAAATGGGGCCTGTGTAACATCACTCAGAAGTGAGATTTTCACAAGACCAGGCTTTTAAGTACTTCTGAAAAAATTATGATTCAAGAACCTACTAGGAAGGCAGAAGTCAACAAAACATAGAACCATAGCATGTTGTATATTTTCCCCCTACTTTCTCCCTTCTCACCTCTTCAGTCAGTCTACAATTGGTTTAAATGTAACTGACAATTGCTGTACATTTTGCTCCACATACTCCTACCTCCAAGTTTTTTGGTATAACAAAGACATGGCTAAGTGTGGCTACTGCTGTTCACTGACAGGTATTTTTAGATTTGAATCCAACTCCTGTGGGCAGGCATCTTTTACTCATGCCACACTTGCAGTAGACAGAGGCCAAGAAGCAACTGCTGTAGAAACAGAACACTCTTCTCACCTTCATATCAGGACTGGAAGACACATACTTGGCAGGAGTAACATACGAATGCTTACTGTACACTGAGGCAAGCCCAGAGTCTATTATTACTCTCATCTCTCCATGAGCCTGAAAATTCACACAGAGATTAATTAACCCTCTACCCTCATTTAGTATAGCTACTTGAGAACCCTGAAAATTTATAAAGTTAAAAATAGATGTTTCTCTACCAAAATCCCAGCACATCCTTAACATCTTCTTTGAGCCTTCTGAAGCAATAGGAACAACTGCTTGGACACTTTTTTTTAGTATGAAAGTCTTTCATGAAAACTCTATCATATGCTTTAATCTCACTTACTCTTCCCCTCCTCAAAAATTCTAGGTAGTCCTTGGTCTCATAAAGCTAGGGTTTCAGATTTTAACAAGTATTTGTTTTCACATCAGGTTGACTATCTCTACTTGATCCTTCAGTGACATATTAAACAAAGCACCAATCATTCCCGTAGCAAGTTGCTAATGCCACATTTAAGAATGTGGTGAGAAATAACATCCCACCCCATACCAGACACTGACTCTCCTTTTTCAAAAAGGATTTGGATTCCTCGCAATCTAAGAAGCAAACATTTCCTTAACAAAAGTAGGAGATCTGGAAGTAGACATCTTCCAGGGAAATCAAAAAAATTTAATATATACCTCCAATATCAACAGATTTTCTCAGTCAATTCAATAGATACTATATGCATTACAGCTCAGTGGTTGCTTGCCATGGGAAGAACTAACATTCCTGACTACTCTACAGAAAGCCTCACATTAAGATTTATTTTTTTAAAAGGAAATAATAAATGGGCCTTAGAGTAATCTTAACTTCTAAAGCAACAGTAATACACGCATTCGTATGCCATATGAGGGATCACAACATCAGATTTTACTTGGGTTTAGTGCTTGTAATGTAACTACAACCAAAAATCTACTGTGCTGAATCACCAAAGTATTTTGATTTTTTTTGTCCAAAAAATTCAGCCTTTGAACAGGCAAATTAGTGAGGTAAAAAAATGCACAGATTAACATCGGAAACTCTTACAAAATAATAAGCAAGCTTTGTCAACTTTCAAGCAAAATTATTTCTATTTTAAAGAAGATCTGGATTATAAAATACATTCTCTTAAAATATTAAACAAGGCATTCCCCTATCACCATATGAGAAAAGTACAGGGTACAAAGTAAGACATGTTTGGAAAAGGGACTGTTTTCTTTGTAGTCCCAACTAAGTCACAAGATGTTTTTACTAATTGTTTATACAAATATAGCCAAACACCTTCAAGTAACTCCTTTAATCACATGCCTACATTCTGTCTATTAAGATTACTAATTAATACGAATTGCAATTTAGTTAGTGAACCAGAAAACAAAAATTTTCATTTATCTAAATACAGACCAAACTTGATTCTGACTGATGTAAGGGTTGAGCTTCAAAACTAACCCCAAAGGATCAGAAAATAAAGCATATATTTGGAAAAGAAAATTAATCATTGCTGCTCATGTAATAATTACGTCTCATATAAACACATGGATACTAAGGTCACGTCTACAAACGTGTTTTTCTGGTAGAGGGCTTTCCAACTACTAAGATTCAGCTGTCTCCTGCCTTTACACAGTAAAACACTTCACCTTGGGACTGAGACAATGGATAAAAAGAGTTTTTGAAATTTCCTCCTTCCCTCCATATAGTGAGATACACAGAGAACATCACACATAAAACTTTTATCAGAACTATTACTAAACCAACCAAGTTACACATGGACAGCATTTATTTCTAAAAAAAAAACCCCAAAAAATCTGATTTAGGTACTTCACCTCTGAGCACCAGAAAAATTCTCAACCAGGTTCCCAATTGTTATATTTAACAGGAAACGTATAACAAGTCTCCTTAGCTTGAAAAGTGATAATTAAAAACCAAGTACAGTTTCACTAATCCAGCAGCAACTATTCGTCACTATGATAACTAAGTAGCATCAACAAGCTTCAGGCACAGTTCAGAAAGTCTTATGGCAAATGCACATGCACTTCCCCTATTGAGCAAGGACCTATTTCTATTTGAGCATAGTCACCTTTAGCTACATATAGACATGTTCCTTTTAAGGTGCCATATTCCTTCTGAACTTCCACAAAGTAACTGTAGAATAGCTGCATACAGCACAACAGAAATTCTCTTCAGTTTTAGGAATCACAAAGCAAGTATTGCTGCTAAATGTCTTTATTTTCTTTAATAAAATACACAAAGGCACAAAATTCACTTATATCTTGTCATTATTGTACAGGTATAAATAGTGCTTTGTATTCAAGTACAATCAAGTGCAGAGACTTTCTATATTTTATGTAAACACAAAACAGTTTTGTATGTATGTGCCTCCGGTTCATCTGCAATGCAAATAAAGGAGATGCCATTTATCCGAGTGCCATTTAACTGAATTCTGTGGAAAAGTTAGACAATGAATAACATTAACAACACTGTAATGACACTTTCATACGCTTAAGTCAAATGTTGGGTGACACTTCAGCTTGTAAACATCAGTGTATTTAAAATGTACTCAATTCATTTTAAGAGGGAAGCATTAAAAAAAAAAAAAATCTATCTTAATTTCACTAAACCAAACTTACTAGGTCAGTTGCTCCCAGTAATTGCTCTTTACACATGACAGCTGAAGAGATGACAAATTATAGGTCACCCTTAGCAAAACTTATACTTTTAAGTTTTTTAATATGCAAACTGAACAATGGCTACTACTGTTAGACTTCAGCCAACTACACATTCTCTGTTAACTTATTTAAAGACACATGCTTATTTACAATACCTATTTTTAGACATCGCTTTGACATACTGTGGCAGTTGAGGCAGTTTAAGCTCAAGCGAGACTTTTAAGTTGTACCATTAAAAAAAAGCTCACCTGAATAGCAACAACAGGCATGAACAAAGCTAAAAACTAGCTACAGAAGGCACTTGAGTACTTTACTCTGCTTTCATTAAAGATTCTTCACTTTGTTCAGCTGAAATAGACTCTGAAATAGAGTCTTCAGGTGTTGAAATGTTCTCTGCTTCTTCTTTTTCAGCCTCTTCAGCTAACTTGCCATTAAGCTGCTCAGCACTTGGTACTTTATCATCTGTCTCATTTGTCTCAACGATCTGGGCTGTGTCTTCTTCAGATTCTGTGAAAAGAAAAATGATGAAATTACCATTTCTGGAAATAAAGAGGTACCTAATATTCTTAAAAAGCAAATGAAAAAAACATTTTGCAATCGCACACAGGTCTTGACCAGCCATGCATAAAATTCTCAACTGCTAAAACCTGTTTTATTTTTCTAACAAGAGGGTCACAGGTAAAACCTCTGCAATTTTAGAAAAAAGAAAATACTACAGAAAAGAGTTCAGATACCACCATGAAAATATTATCTATTATTTCTACATGTTCACCTTCAACAGAGTCTTTCTAAGCCTGTTCATTAATGTCAGACAATGACATAAATAAGAGGTGATGGTAAACTCAGCTTCTTTGTGCCTGGTAACAGAAGTTTTACTAACTGTATAGCATTTTCTGTAAGAGTTCAATCTGTACACAGACCCTAAACATTTTATTTGGTGGAAACTATTCAAACACAGATAACCAGAAAAAAAAATAATTATATAGGTCTCACCACTTAAAACCAGCCAAAATTATTGTGTATTCTAAGTCTTCCCACAGCAAGTGTAGGAAGAATACACAGAAGTATCTTTACTCTCAATCTGTGAAGGGAGTTTCTTTGAAAATAGGCATATTTTGAAGATCAGTCAAAAATATTTTTTGTAAGTACTACTGCTATCATAGTAAATTCTAGCTTCCCAACAGCATTTCCTTAATATATGAGAAATAAGACAGTCACATTTTGAGGTAAGCATAAGCACTGAAAAACTGAACACCAGACATTGCACCAAATGACACAAAGGTACTCTGGAATGATACTTCTGATGGTAGTTTATTTACTGATTAGTATTAGTCAATACTATATACAGCTTTAATGTATACTGTGAAGGCAGACAACTTACAAAATTAATGCAAAGTTAGAGCTCAAAAATGTTAAACTTATCAAATGTTTGTAATTTCATAGAACTGTTAGGGTTGGAAAGGACCTTTAGATCACCTAGTTCCACCCCCCCTGCCACAGGCAGGAACACCCTCCTCTAGACCAGGTAAGGTTGCTCAAAGCCCTGTCCAGCCTGGCCTTGAGCACTTTCAGGGATGGGGCATCTACAGCTTCTCTGGACAATCTGTTCCTGTGTCTCACAGTGAAGAGTTTCTTCCTTATATCTAATCTAAACCTACCTTCTTTCAGCTTAAAGCCAATCCCCCTTGTCCTATCACTACAGGCCCTTGTAAAAAGTCCCTCTCCAGATTTCTCAGAAGCCTCAGAGCTAAACACAGGTAGGGTCTCACAAGAGCAGAATAGAAGAGCAGAATCATCTCCCTTGACCTGCCAGTCACACTTCTTTTGATGCAACCCAGGATATGGTTGGCTTTCTGCACTGCAAGTGCACATTGCTGGGTCATATTGAGCTTCTTGCCAACCAACACCTCCCAGTCTTTCTCCTCAGGGCTGCTCTCAACCTATTTTCCACCCAGCCTGTATTTGTGTTTGGGATTGCCCCAACCCCAGTGCAGGACCCTGCACTTGGCTTTGTTGAGCTTCATGAGCAGTTGTTTGTATTTATCAAAACATGTTAGGTATCAGAAAGTAATAGGATTAATTTAAGCTGTTATTCACAGAATTAAGGCAGGTTTGAAAGTTTTAAAACCATTGCTCCAGCTTCCAGGATCACAACTGACCCTTGCACAGCCTTGCCCAGCAGACCTGTACAACTGCCATCTGTCATGAAGAACTCAGGACCCTTCTTCACACAGAGCTCCATCTAGCTCATTCCAGGCTCTATCCCAGACTGCTCAGTGGACCCCAGCTGCTCCATTTCTTCCTCTGACTTGATAATCCACCTTAGTGAGTTTGACGCCAAGTTACCTCCAAATTCAGCTTCCTTCCCTGCTTTCTCAGTCACAGGCTGCTCAACACCTGCCCTGGTTTCTTGTTCCAAAACTTCTCTGGACTTATCTGTCAGATGGTCAATCCCCCTATTTCTGCCCAAGCAAATTAATGTTCCCAGTTTCTTTCCCGAATATCCCACTCTCCCTTCCTCCTCTTCAATTTCCATCTTGACCTAATCCCCGCCTGTGCTCAATCTTTATCACTCAACTGTCAGTTTTCTGTCTCATCTCTGCATTTTTTCTTCAGCCTCAAATTCTATGAATAACTTTGTGTCTTTTCCTGCTACAATCCCTCCACACTTGAGTTACATTCCTTTTTTACTGCTGCTGTTTAGGTTTGAGTCAAAGAAAGTATAGGATGTTAGGAAGAGACAAATCCATGCTTTAAACACATTTGTAGCACAGCTCAACCATTACTTATTTTCAATGGTTCAGTCCTCAACTGACCAATGCTTAGCAATCTGCAGAAGTGACTGAGCCTGATCAAGAGACTATTGATTCAGCCTAATCAGGAGGATGCTGATCATCCACATGTTTGAGGACAGCTCCAGAGATAATCAGCCACTAGCAGAAGCAAGCAGAAGCTTCTGAGGAAAAGAAGAAAATCTGACTGAATACTAATTATCTATATTCAAAGGAACAGGAGGAAGACATTTGATTCCATTTTTATATTCTACTAAAAAGCATAGAAACACTGTTTCTCTAAGGAAAAAAAAAAAAATCAGGTATTATAAGGTTTTTCCCTTCACCAGAAGGGTGAAGAAGCTCTCCAAAATATACAGTTAAAACAAACTTACAAGGAAAATTTTGGTCTAATAATTAGGTCTGATAAGTTATAAGGAAGTAAAGAGTAAGTCCTTTAAATGAGTAGTCAGGGCAATCATAGTAAGTGGTTCTACTAACTATAAATATGACCAACCTTCATTAAACTTAAATAGTGATTCCATTTTAAATACAGCAATTAATGTAAAGCTTGCCTAAAGTCAAATTGATGACATTATTGCATGACTTAAGTTATTGTAACAGTAGCTAACAAGAGAAAGTTCTGACCATAAAAAAACAAAAGAAAACTGGTGTCCTTGACAATTACACTTAATATATAATTAAACTGAAGAATGTAGCTACACATACATGATCTCAACAGCAAACAGCCCTACACAGATCCGAGGTAAATTTAAGAGCTGCATCAATGCAACCTTAAAAAGCCTGCTCCTGGCTACAGCAGTTCCTTCTCCCTCCTCCCCCAATACTCCTGCTTAATGCTTAGTACTTAGAAAGCATATATAATTCACATTTTAAGTAGGCAGCTGCCCCTTTTCTTGTTGCAGAGGATATTTCACCGTGTAAGCAGCAAAATCACAATACCGCATCACTATTAAGTAAAATATGTCTGTTATGCAGGAGCTTACAAAAAATTGTGTAAAATAATTGCACTAAAATATAGCTAATTTACTTGTACTTTCAAGACCTTTGGGACAAGTTTTTTTCACTACTGCAACTCCCCATTAGAGCAGACAGACGCAGTTCCATGTGTCTGAGATATCTTTAAGGAACATGTGCTTCACAGTAGTCTCTGTTCATGGCTTTGATATCACAGAAAGCTGTTGTGAAGCCTTTGAAAAAGCAGCACAATAATGGCATAGCATTTGATTCCCTGTATTCTTTACATCCTACAAAAAAAAAGCAAACTATGTTGTTCAGCAAAACTGAGCTGTGGTAGACTGGAAATATAATGCATTTTTAAACCAAAAGAACTTGTAAACAAGTCATTAAACTCAGGATGAGCTGACCCATGCCTGCTTGAGAAATCACTGAATTCTAGCCACAGTAGCTGAACTAAGTAAAGAGCACAGCAGGCAGAAACTCACATCTTTGAAAAGCAACAATGGTTTACAAAAAAATACAGCAGGCTCATGCTGTCCTATAAAAGCAGAGCATATTTCTTAAGAAGGCAAGCCAAACCTCTCAAACAGAAAATGCCTCCAGTCCAGTTTAACAAAAAATAAAAAATACACCACAAAACCACTACATTTCTGACCAGAACAAATACTCAAGCTTATTCCTTAGTCTTCTGTCCTCAACCAGTTTTATCCCTAGTTGAAATTTCTGCTCCACCTATAACACTTGCCCAAACCCAAGCCCTACTTTAGGTAGAACTCAAATAAGCACACACTTGAAGTGGCATTACGCTGCAGCATTACTGTGAATCCATCTGCTGAGCAACAAACCAAGTGTCTACATTTGCCTTTTAAATGGAAGTCCTTACAAACATACTAGCAGTTGCTGTATTCCAAGAAGCCTTAAAAGTGACAGAGCATTAAATCATCATAAAATATTTCACTCAGATGGTCAAGGAATTCCACAAGAATCTGGAGACAACACAGGAAGCTGTCCATGAAGTGCTGACCACCGTGCTGAAATCTGAAGTTCAGAGGCAGCTAACGATGACCTCTGAACATCAGCACCAGATAGATATTCACCACAAAATACTGAAGCAATCAAATTTTTTCAGCCTTTGAAACACTGCTAAACGTTAAACCTGAACGAAGAATGCAGCGTACCAGTACCAATACAGGCAAGACAAAATTAATCAAGAGGATAAGTGTGGTACCTGTTGGCTTTTTCAGTATGATCCAAACATTAATACTTTTAAGAGAAGTGCATAAGAAAACTGACTAGTACTTGGTGGGGGGAAAAAAAAAACAAAAACCAAAAAAAACCAAGATTGAGCCATTTAAGAAAAAGGTAAGAAGAGAACTGAAGTGTATTGCCTCATTCTGGTATTAAAATTTCCCAAGTTACTCTGCTGAATAAGGAAGCACAACAATTGTCCCAATAATCTGTATCAGACTGACATCTGACAACTCCATATTTCTAGAGGACTCAAAGAAATCCAAGGTTCAGTGCCAACAGCACTCTCCATAACCATTCTTCAGATCTCTTATCCACAGGAGTTGCATATAACATGCTTGTCACTGCACAAGCACACAACTGAAAAAGAGATTCAGCTTGATGCTCTACTCATTAGTAGAAGTAGCTGACTGGTAAAAAAAAATGTTTATAGCACTTCTGTATCACATTAGCTTGCAGTTTCTTTGAGCTATATAACTATGGTTTAAATGAGTTACAGATAAAAGCTGGATCTCCTGGTGTTGTCAACATTGCGGTGAAGTTGCTTTCCTGTTTTTAATGGTTATCTGCATCTGTAAGTGAAGATATTGTCTATTCTTGCTATGACAGCAGTTGTATTACTCTAATGAACAAAAGCCTTCCCCAGAGCTATACCTCAATGATAGCTTCATACCTTAAACTTACAATCAAGAAATACGTTCATTTATTAATCAAGCCTGACTCTATGTACGCTGTGTTTCAAATTAGGGTTCTGATGGAAAAAGTGAATTACTGAAGATGTTATTTTCTCATTCGTGAGGGATTACCTTGTGGCAAGTCACAAGCAGATAATGTGCAGTGACAAACTGATAGGGTATACATCTTGTATATCAAGAAGACATTTCTCAGATATTACTTGCATAAAATGTTAAAATATTTCTATTTGCTTAGTAATTATCAAGACAGATTTTTTTATATCACCTTGGAAATAAATAAAAGATCAGATACTTAAGCCAGACAAAACTAAAAGTCAGTAAACCAGTTACTTTTTATGCCTCTTCCAAAAAAAATTTGGGATACGCTTCCTAGCAGGAATAAAGAACTGGGAAACCGACCCCACAATGGTTTGTCATTGTTTTTAAATACGGCAGCACATTAATACAAGACCACACCAACAAAAAAACAAGAAATTTTCAGCATTAGAGGTAAATGAGCAAAATCACATTTATTGCAATAAAACCACCCTATTTTTTCCCTGAAATACCTGGCAAATCCTGCTTTCAAAAAAGTAAAAGTTATTTTGCAGAATTGTCACTCCTACATCTCAAATGCCTAACAAAAAAAAAAATCTCACACTAATTCTTAAGGCTTTACATTTTTGCAACATCTATATAAACTGACTCAGCAGCTCAAACCCATTAAAGGCATATTTTAATAAATATTTCCTTCAATGATAACACCAGTTTAATTAGGACCATCCTCTCACAAAATCTCTAAGAACTTTTAGTTACAGATAAAACACAGAAGCCCTAAAGGAAACCACCTCCAAGAGCTGCATGTCCATCTTTAAGGGCTTCCGCACTTGATTCACACAGGGAAAAATAAAGAGTTTTTAAGACCCCAGTAACAAATTATGTCTTTTCTATAAGAACCTTCTAACTTTAGAAGTAGTCAAGAAGCTACTGGCCTACCCTCCACTCACTGACAAGATAATTAGATTACTTAAGGGAAAAGATGTAATTTGCATCATCTTAGCTTCATGCATCTGATTTCAGTCTTATTTCATGCTAGTAATAGTACTTTTAATGAAGAAAGAGTGCACTATGGTGCAGGAAAAGAAACCACTCAAGTTTTCCCTGTAATGCACCCACATTAGACCACATCCTGAGATGGCTACAGTTAGATACAACTTCCCTACCAGTCTCATGCAGCCTTCTCATGCCACAAACTGAAGGGCAATGCCATTTTGTACTCCCTGTTAAAGATAACCAGGCAGAAACAGTCTGTTACACTCCTGATAGTTTCCCACAGTTGGTGTGCTCCTAGCCTGAATCTCAGGGCTGTACACTATTTGATAACTTCCCCCCACGATTCCTGTTTAAACTAATGTAAAATACCATCAAATACTCAACAGCATGTCTAACTGGAGCTTCTCTGGTTGGAAATTATAATTCTTAGACTCTTTCAAAACCCACTGCATCTTCCTGTTGGCTGTACACCAGATGCCTACTGTATCTGCAGACTATAAAACGTTTCAAAAGGAACTATGTTAAATTAAAATTGACAATTTGTCTTTGAACTCCCCGAAATTAAACAAGGCATTTTTACTAGATTTTCCTGCCCTGAGGAAAACAGCAAAAGGAACAAAGGCAGAAATTCCAACACACCTCAATCAAATGACCTGCTGAACACAGTGAAAGTTAACCACTTTGGTACATATTCCCTTCTTAACTATTTCTGTTATCTACAGTGCTACTTTCTATCTGTTCATCAGTAACATTAGACAGAAAAAAATTGTTATGCCATGATTTGCTTGAGATTTATTGCCTAATATGAAGAAATTTTAGGGTACAGGAGAGAAGACAATAGTATCAACAAGCTAAGCTAGAAGGAGGACCAAGAATTAAAAAAATACAAACTGCACCCACTACAAAGTTAGACCAAAGGAAGGGACCAACAATTGTTTCACCAACTGCCTGACCCAAAGTTAAAACATGCTATTAAGGTCATTGTCCAAATGTCTCAAACATTCACAGGCATAGGGCATCGACCAGCTCACTAGGAGGCCTGTTGAAGTGCTTGGGTTCTTCAGTTACTTTTACAAAACGCTCATCTAAAGCAAGAGCTAGATGACAGGGAGGATTTCATTAGACCTAAAGAGAAAAACTTCATGAGATTTGCATATACCTTCTGTGTGTTGAGTCTCCGGGGGCTTTCTCTCTTTAGGTTCTAGAGGCTCAGTTTCCAATCGTGATTCTGTAGACTGCTTTCTTTCAAAACTGAAATCTGGAAGTCGCGGAGCCTGAGGTCTAGTTTTCCTTGCAGGATTCAGGAAAAAGCAGTAGGCACACCTAAATGCTACACAAAAGCACAACCAAAAAGTAGCATCACTAATTAATTTCACCTTTCACCTTCACTCCTATACTATATTCTAACTGAAATACTTAAGAGAATTAAATGAATGACCATCAGTACCTGATAGAACTTCCATCAAATTTACACAGGCATGTACATACAGCATCATTTTTAACTTCAGCATACATTTGCTTCTTAAAAATCTGTTTGCTTTCAACTCTGCTGCACTTATGAGTACTGCCCACCACTGTGAAAGATTTGGCCCCAACGAACAAGATTCAGTACCACCAGGTGTTCCCACATCTCTTTCCTACAAAAGAATTAAGTTGGAAGATGACTTCCCCTGCACCCTCAGATTCCACTTTCCTCACCCCTTGAATAAGTAGATGCTATGGATCCTGCAAGGTATGTCTCTGCTTTTTGAGGAGCAGTCTGCTCAAATGGTGCTTAATTAAGAAAAGGCAGTTTTATCCTGAAGAAGTACTGGATACCACTTAATAGTTAAATGTGTATTTCCTCCTTTCCCCCACAAGACAAGGAGGGGAAACGGCAATTTCTTGCACAGTTGAATTGTGAACTCACTTGGAGGTAAGAGGACATACAGACTACATTTCTTTGGTTCCATAGGAAACATTTTATCTTATTCTTACAATGCTGTATATTTACTCATAAAATTCAGCAAAACTAAATTATTTTTTTTTATTAATAAACATTTATCTAAGTTTCCCTCATTTCTTAAGCACCAAGCTTACACTTGTGATGGAAAGGAAGCAGAATAAAACATCTGTGTTCAATAAAGAGCTGTGTCTGTCTTAAGTTATTGTCAGCCATAAATTCACATATAGCCCCCTAGGGCTTGCTCCTATTCCTTTTCCGATACCTCCCCAACATCTTCTTGCCAAAGCAAAATTTTGTTTAAGTTCTGGTAAAAGAGGCATACTTTAATGTCAGATAGTTTCTCAATATAAAACCCTTCTGAGAACCATTCATAGCCAGTAGCAATTCTCAGGGATGCATGGGAAGAGGCTCATTTCTACTGAATACTTTTTCACACATAAAATCCTTGGCCTGAAGGCTGCGATAAAGTACTTCTCTAAGTCTTGAAGTGAATCTTAAGGTACAGAGTAATAAGTTAGCATAAAACTGTTCCCATATGAAGTGGCATTTCAGTGTCAGTTAAGTACTTAACTGCAACCAGAATGAAGTATGATGCATGTTAGTTATGAAACATAAGCCAACTTATAGTCTGCCACAGATCAGCTCTTACCTATGTATTCAAACTCCTCCTTCAATGCCATACCATTGTGAGAAAAACACTGCTGACATATAAGGGCGTACCTAGAAAACATGAGTAATATATAATTGCATACCTTTAAGTAATAACACACTGAAGTGAGATGCATTCCACATTCGATACCAATAACTTTGATATTTACTCTTAAAAGGTAACTTCCACAGTGAATGTTTATCCTTTAGAGCAAACAATCTGTATATTAAATAATATTTTTTTAAGTTGGTTTATAAACAGTGAAATATTCTTAGCTACAACCTAAATCTCATGGCTCAACATATTAAATGTAATTGTCAGAAAATAATATCCAAATTAAGTTTATATTTCATTAGAATACAGTCAATGTGAAAAGTGACCACTGTTAACACGGAAGCTGCAGTATGTTTGGACAGTTCTGAAGGCAATCTGAAATAATTTATAGTGGCAATAAATCTGAAGTTCTAAGATAATCAAATTTATTTATTTCTTAGTTCAAAACAGAATTCATTCACCCACATGAGCACATTTTTCTTTCTGTATCACACAATTAATACGAACCAAAGCAGAGGTTAACTTTGTCAAAATGTTACCATTTTTCCTACAAAGAGATCTCAGGTGAAGAACTGAGAAAGGGCCATTTCATTACATAAGTTTTGGACAAATTCATTTGCAATTCTTTAACCTTGACACATGGCTTAACATTAAGGAGTTTCCTATTTCTTGTGTATTGAGGTATTTCCTTCAGCAACATTTTACCTGTTCTGAGGACCATCGCCAACCAAATATTCAATAACTCTATCCACAACTCCTCTTTCTCGAGGAAGAATAGGTCTTGCTAAAGGAGGGCCTGGAGGATGAAGACCTAGGAAGACACGAACTGTGTCAAAATTTTCAACTATACTATTACATGAAGTATGGAATTTCACTGTGCATGCTAGTGTAATAAAACAATTGCACCTACTTAATACACATGGCCATATTTCTTATTCCACTAGGATATATAAGATTTTTAAACCCACAATAAAGTTTCTCTTCTCCTTTAGCTTATCTACTTTTACACCTTGAATATGTAATTACATTTATAATTCCTAAAGAACTTAAGGCATCAACAGTATTTAATAATTACTCATAAATAGAAACTTCTTAAGCAAAGAAAAACTCCTTATTTGAGTTTTCTTCATACACTCTCAACTCTGCATATTTAACGCTTTAAATTCACAGCTACAAATCTGTTAAGACGAACTGCAACAGTAGAACTCGAGATGTTAACAAAGAAGCACCCACTGGTTTCTGCGTAGTTACTATACCACATAAGCATGTCCTCAGTGTGCATTCAGTCTACACATTAAACCTGTCCAGCTGTTTGCTATTTTGGTAATGCTGTGTTTAAGGGAAAGTTTGAGAACTTTCAGATTTATGCTTAATCAAAGAAGCCAGAAGACCACTATTCAGATATCATTTTTCATATCCCATGTGTTTAACAAACTACTATCAAAATAAAACTCCACCAAGAGGTAACAGCAGTAGTTGGTACTACCTTTTCCACCTGTTTACATATGGCAGCTAAAATAGGCCAGTGGCCCAAACCTGCCTTTCCAAGAAGTTTTAAAACATCTGGCTTATTGTACAAGACCACTGTGCAAGACACCAATTTCCATTTATGTAGCTTTGAGTTCTTATGCCTACCTTTCTTTCCAGCCTTAAAACAGAAGATTCTATAGATAATGAGTAAAACATGATTTGGTAAGAAACTAAGCCTGAGTCGTTCGGATGTGACCATTAAAATAACTGAAGCTTCTTCTCAAGGCCACACTCTTGGAACAAGACACATTTTACACAAGCACAGAAGGTATTAAGCTACAGTACTTTGAACAAACAGACTCCATAGTCATTCTTGAACGCAAAATATTTAAGTGAGCACTGGGAGGTGGGAGAGACAACAGAAGACTTAAAATGTCCTACATAAATATCCATAAGACCTTTATGAATTACATTCAAAGGCCACAAAAAAAAAAGTAATTAAAAAAAAGTGTTTTAGTAGGACAACAAAACAGTCCTTTCAGAACTCTGAAACTGGGACAAAATGGTCAGAGCTTCACCTGAACACAAAACTATGAAACCTGACCGGTAAGACTCAGTTCAACCCAACGACAAGCTTACTTGTAACAATGCAGAAGTCCTTTTCAAGCAGAAGATAGTTAAGAAGGTTAGACATTGGGGGGGGGGGGGGGGAATATCAACTAATATTAGCAGGTTTTGTAGAGATGAGCATATGGTTATCTCAAGGCATGCAAGAACTAAGCATGTTTCATAGAAAGAGAAGTCTCAAGGCAGAAAAAGTAACCACTGTTTTCTCAGGGAAGAGTTCTAGCTATTCTCACTATAACCAGTAAAAAAGATATACAAAAGGAATGGCTTAAAAGAAAGGCTCCTAGTAACAACAGACTTGACCTTCAATTTTCTTTCAATTTGCTGTACGCTTCCAGCATTTTTCTTAGGAAGATATGTTTCACAGAATGCCCAGTGATGCCCAATAAACAAAGAGGAAGGTAAAGGGTAAAACAAACTAAATCCACTGTCTGAAGATGCAAAAAGGATTTTTTAAAAATCCAAATATTGTACTCCCAGGAGGGTACAGGTCGTTAGCAAGTTGAACTAATTTAGAAGGACATTTAATTGAAAGATGCTATGGAAAAAACACTGGACTTCAAGTTTCTTAGAAGACAGATCTAGCTTTCTTGTAGCACCTTAGCTGGGTACTGCACCAGGAAGAACATACACCATCATAGCTTCCAACACAACTGATACTCTTTCATAAACATATAGATACATAAATGCACGGAAGTAACACATACCTCGAGTAGAGTTTACACAGGCGAAGAAATCACAGCAATGCTTACTACTTGATAAGCTGATCCAAGATGGGCTTTAAGTCTAAATACCACATTAAATGTAGCTGCCAATAACTACCATCTCAAGCCTTCTGCCTTTCAATCTTCATAGAATGTGCTACATTGTGGTAAACCTCAAGCTGAATGCTATGCACAGCTAACCTCCATCCTCTACCGCAAACATCAGAAACTGTAGGAATGAAACATTTTCAGCAGTGCCCTCTCAAAGTGCAACACATACAATGAGCCTAATCTTGCCATCAAGGTTGTAATATTTCTACCAGTACAGCCTTTCAAAGCAGCTCTCATCAATACTGGATAATTGACCTAAATGGACTGCCCTAATCTTTACAAGCAGAATCATAAATCATAGAATCACAGAATCATAAGAGTGAGTCATAGAATCATTGAATAACAGAATGCTTAGGGTTGGAAAGGACCTCAACATCACCTAGTTCCAACCCTTCTGCCATGGGCAGGGACACCTCACACTAAACCATGTCACACAAGGCCCTGTCCAACCTGGCCTTGAACACAGCCAGGGATGGAGCACTCACAACCTCCCTGGGCAACCCATTCCAGTGCCTCAACACCCTTACAGTAAAAACTTTCTCCTTATATCCAAACTAAACTTCCCTTGTTTTTTAACTTGTTACCCTTTGTCCTATTACTACAGTCCCTAAGGAACAGTTCCTCCCCAGCATCCCTATAGCCGCCCTTCAGATACTGGAAGGCCGCTATGAGGTCTCCACGCAGCCTTCTCTTCTCCAGGCTGAACAGCCCCAACTCTCTCAGCCTGTCTTCATACAGGAGGTGCTCCAGTCCCCTGATCATCCTCGTGGCCCTCCTCTAGACTTGTTCCAGCAGTTCCATGTCCTTTTTATATTGAGTACACGAGAACTGCACACAATAGTCCAGGTGAGGTCTCAAGAGAGCAGTGTAGAGGGGCAGGATCACCTCCTTCAACCTGCCAGTCATGCTCCTTTTGAGGCAGCCCAGGATACGATTGGCTTTCTGAGGTGCGAGCGCACACTGCAGCCGGCTCATGTTCAGTTTCTCATTGACCAACATCCCCAAGTCCTTCTTCTCCGCAGGGCTGCTCTGAATCTCTTCTCTGCCCAACCTGTAGCTGCGCCTGGGATTGCTCTGACCCAGCTGGAGGACCTTTCTAATCAATAAAATTTTATTAGAAAATAATGCAATTTACAACTCTTCAATAAGCACAAATAAGCTTGATGCTCAAGACAAATATTTTTAAAACAACCCTCATGTTCACAAACAAGAGAATTGAATTCAGGAGATGTCAGAGAATGCGTTCCCAAATTATTCCTGTATTCTGTCAACAATCAGAAACTCAGATTACAAAAACCTTCACAGCACCAAGGCAGAACAAACTCAGTGCAACATAAACTTGACCTAATGGTTCATTTTATAGATTCTGAAAAAGCTGTCCTGAGAAGAATTCAGGCAAAATGCAATTCCTAAAAGCTTCACAAAAACCTGAAAGACATAATACTTCCATTAAAAAGTAAGTGAATGGGCAACATCCAACACAGATGTGAAGTAAAGATTGATACATCAGCACACTGATAAAAATCTGCAACAAAATTACACCTAGACTAATTTTGTGAATACCTGGCTAACACTCAAATGTGTAGTAAGCTCTATATTCAAAAGACCAAATTTCTGTATGAGCTAATCATCATAAATATACAAAAAGTTTCTGGAAATTAATAAACAATGTAAAAATTAAAGAAAGTTACCTATAATGAAACATAACACACTCCAAGAACTTCAATTACCTGCCTACTAATAACTCAAACCAACCATCTTAGTTTTCATGCTGTTATGGACACCAGTAATTAATACAAACATCAAAAGCAATCATTGTAGAAAGACTGGTCATTCCTACAAAGCTTGGCAAACTCTCAACTACCTGCTGGTTATTAATTTTCAAACATATGGGAGCTCTGTGGTAATGCACATTAAATTGATTCTCCTCTACAAAATATAGTATAATGAAAATGAATTATTAATCTTCTCTAAAGTAGAGATAATTAAGGCTATTTACATTTGTTGCAATCCATGCATAAACTTAGATACAATGATACTACTCTTACAGATACTGAATTGACATACTTTTCACTACAGCTACATGACTGAGATTTTATATGCCTGAAACTTTGGGGGATATTCAAGACAAAACAAGGCTCCCACATCAACTGACAATTGCAGTTGCTTCCATTGCTATCTACAACAAAATAACACATTTGCCCCATATCGGAGGGGCAGGGGGGATGTCCATATAAAGCATTATCACAGAAGCTACACTAAATATTGTAACTAACAGGCTTGGTAACTGTCCTTTCAAACTAGTCCATTACTTTTTTCTCTTTCTTCCTCTAAAGCATTTCTGCAGTAAAGGCTGAATTTTACCCAGCTTAGTCAATGTGCCCTAATCTTCCCCTAAGAATAAAACTATTATATAGCAAATACTATTCTATTATATAGCCAGCTTCTTAAACAAGAAGGAACATGTGATTTTAAACTCTTCAAGGAATTTTCAGTAGCAGGTTTCAGTAAATGTGATTTGTAACCAAATGTCCAATTTCCTGGTGCAAGGAGCTGATTTTTGGTACTTCAAGATAATTAAGACTTACTAATAACTTGCCTTTACAGTTTACTTCAGGGATAAAAACAAATTTAGCAGTTTTATAATACAGGTAAACCATTACTAACAAAAAATTAGCCTTAATGAACTCTGCAGAGAAGTGAGAGATCACAGCTTTTCAGGACAAGTTTATTCCACTACACTAAGCAATACAAACAGGCATTTTAACGTTCAGCTGCCCAAGATCTTTCATTAAGAAACTGGGTGTCAACATACTATTTATAGTCCTACTTTAAGATTGTACCATGAAAGTTAAGCAAGCAAGGACAGCCAGTTTGTAAGACTTAGGTAACTCCAAGTTAAAAAAAGGGAATACAGGGCAGAAGAAAATACTCTTGATCACTGTAAAGAGCAAAGAACTACTCCACATTACAGCAGTGCTTAGAAGAATCTTGGCAAGTTGCATCCCTTCTATTTTCAAGACAGCATTTGATCTCCTTTCTTGCCTTGTGATACAACTTGCCAGACATCCTGCAACAAATGAAAGTCCTAGCACTAACGCATACACAGCTTTACCATGCATGAGGAGAATGAAAATGCCTCCCACCCAAAACTCTCAAATTTTGCCATGTCTTCTATTTAGTCGATGTTCTGTTTAATAAAATACATCCCATCTGAAGACCAACCCAGAAATCAAGGAAAAAGCATTTTCAGGATACAAAAACAAATTTTACAGAGCATTCATTTCTACCAGATTTCAACCTGTTGCTAAACTTTTGACTCTTCTACCAAAATAACAATGCATTTTAGAAAAATTCAACTACAACAGGCAACTTTTTCAATGTATCTGGCACTTTACACTTTAATCTATGAGTATAGATTGCATGACTATACCTCCTAAAGTAAAAATTTAAATAAATATCAAGACACGTGTTAAAAAAAATGTGCAGGGTTTAGTGAGAAACATGAATATATTCTGAAAGTGTTCTCCTCTGTATCTGATTTATGTAAGTGCAGAGCTCTTCTAAACTAAGAACATAAAAAGGTATGCTATATTGTTGACTACAGAATACTGCAAAGTTTTATTGCCATTTAAACAAAAAAACCATAACAGTTAAATGAGCTCAGGCAATAGGTTCCAGCATCAAAAGGTGCCAGCTGTAGAGAGTTATGGCTAATTGAATATGGAACTCCTGCTTAATCAGATAACTGCTCTCCTATTTCCAAATGAAATGCCATTTCCATACTGTCTGAAAATGGCTTATTTTATTGGTAACCAGAGAAAACAATATAAACTGTAAATAACATTAAGTGCTCTGTTTACCCATTCCAGACACTGAAGTAGCAGGGGATCCAGGGCGTCTTGGTAAAACATTTGACTGCAAGGGTGCCACAACAGTTCTTTCTGGGGGTCCACTCGGAGGTAATGTGTCTCTCTGCAGATTAGAAGGTGCTGGAACCAGTGATTTTGGAGAGCCTTGTTTAGGACTTGCAGGTGGGGGTGTAGAAGCATTTCTCTGAGCTGTGGTCCTCTGACGTATTTCTGACAAGAATATGTGCACACAGAATTTAGTATCTAGCATTATAAGAGATTAGTAAAAGCACATTAATATCATTATTCCAACCAGCAAATGAGTCAAACAAAACCATAAAGTCCTAGAACTAAAGATCACAATCTGCCTGACTGAGCATACCATAGAAATAACCCACACACAGAATACTATATTTAAAAAACAATAACAATTAACCGCTAAATACTTAGGGAAAATTTCTTCTAGAAAAAATTAGCAGATAACTACCTTACAATTCTGTTCTCTAAGGCAGAATGCTAGGGTCAAGCTACAGTGTACAGACAGAACTGACCACTGTTTATGATTCAAACATGCTTCCAAGTATTTAGCTTTCCACAGGACCAAAAACTATCTAGTCATGTCTAAAATAACCACACTAAGTGCCCAGAGTTACTAAAAAAGGTTCATATTGGGTAGATGGAAACAATTCTAAAGCCAGAAGGAACTATAATGCTTCATTCAGATCATATTGCTTTGTTCACTTGCTTCAGCAAACCTATGAACAAGCTATGTGCTTAGATTGTCACAAAGCAAGAACAGGCTCTGATGGAGTATGTCCCTACTTTCACCTCCTCTCATTCCACTATGAGAGTTACTATTAAATAGATATTATGAAAAAAATGTTTCTTCAGTTCTTATATGAAGCCAGAGATCTTATTAATACCAATGAGAATATAATTCCACTAATAAATTAAGGCTTGGATATTATTCACACGAACATGAAGTTACATTATATTTATTCAGAAGTTTGCACCCCAAAACAAACAAGGAGAAATGCTCATGAGCCATGCTTATGAGCAGCAGTGTCACTATCATCTCATCTAAACCTCAGCACCTCCAGGCAGCCTTTGAAATACACTATTGCAACAAAGCAAACCAAAAATGTAACCTTCACTTTAGGGCTGCAGACATTAACATGGTTAACAAGTGACAGCTTAGACTCTTGTCATACTTTACTTGCATTAGCTGAAACAAAGTTGGCATCACTGCAGTACTAACACAAGCTCTGTTGGAAAAAAATCAAAAACTAGTGCCACAAAATTACAACATACATAGGCTATGTTCTTGCTCACTTATCTGTATATATAAGTAGGACTAATATACACCATAAGAATGAATAAAAACGCTATGATATAATCAGAAGACTACAGCTGTGCAGTCTTACTAAAAATCCACCTAATCCAGCTTTCTACAGAGCGGAATAAATTACTAGCCTTCCCTTGCCACACCTTCTTGTGCATGTGACTACATTGCCTTACTCAACTTTATCATCCAAGTTAGATCACCCAATGGGTATAAAGATTCTGTACTTGAACTTGGTTTTAGCAAGTCCCTTTGCTACTTAAACTGTTCAGAATCTGGAAAACACAATAAATTGGTGAAGTAGTTGCAGAAATTCCATTAAGGTTTCCTTGGTGACTTGTTTCTATTTTGAAAACTGCTCATGTTTTCAAAGTTTTATTTTAATCAAGAATTCATTTATGACAAACCTCACCAAGATTCCTTGGACAGCTTTTTGTGAGAGACCTTACTAGTGACCTTTCAAGTCTAACTACGTTACAATAATTGCATCATCCTCTCCACACCATCTGATCAACAGGCACGACTCATCTACAAACAATATAATGATTCTGCCCCACAATTTATCCAAATTTTCAAGTTTGTTATAGTTTCCATTCATGTACCACTTTCAAAAATCAAGTTAAAGGTATGCAATTTCTCAACTCCTCAGCTCCACAGGTCTTTAAGAAATGAAGTGGTAAGTATGAAACCTAACTTCACTTGTTCCAAGATCATTTAAAATACCTGTAAAGACATTTTAATGCACTGCTAACATTTTCTTCATTCTTTTTCATTACAAAGCCTGCTTTATTACAGTTTTACACATAAAGATGTCAAAGATCATAGCTATAATTTGTACCTATGGATGTTACTTCAGCATTTGGAAGGCTGTTTCCCTGTATTATGTGGTTTAAGCACATCAATTTTGGTTGCTTAACAGCTCTGAGTGTTTCAATAGGTCACGGATATATTCATATTTACTCCAAGTCTTTATTACACTATTCCGAAGCAATTTCCATGCCGCCTGCAAGAGTTTTGCGCATTTGGCCTGTTCTTTCTGAAGGGTCATTTTTGGCAAGCCTCCTTTAACAAGGCTTTCGATTTTTTAAGTTACTGCTGCTTTAATGACTCTTTCTCCCTATTTATGCTCCTACAATGATGTTGAACCCAAGTGCTTTACAGTCCATACTGGAGAGATGTGCTTCAGTAGTTTTAGTCTCATCACAGAAGTAAGAATGCAAGACTTACTGTTAGTTTCCACAAAATAGTATCAAGTTATGCACAAAGCTCACACACACACACTTAGAAGTACATTAGTTCATTTAGCTTACACTCTACTCCTTATTTCATAATTAAGAGAACTTGCCAACACTCTGCTGCTCCCCAAATAAAAAAAGTTACCAGAACTTACAGGAAAATGACAAATGCTCCTCATGAAGAGACCAACAGCCCATCCATCCCAGTACTACATCTCTTACACTGGTTGTAGATGTTAGAATCATAGAATGCTTAGGGTTGGAAAGGACCTTAAGATCATCTTGTTCCAACCCCCCTGCCATGGGCAGGGACACCTCACACTAAACCATGTCACACAGGGCTCTCTCCAACCTGGCCTTGAACACCACCAGGGATGGAGCATTCGCAGCTCCCCTGGGCAACCCATTCCAGTGCCTCAACACCCTTACAGTAAAAACTT
>NC_088886.1:86688097-86740597 GCF_037157495.1 Lathamus discolor | reverse complement strand
CCATAATACACACTTCTGAGATCTACTTTCTTCCAAGGAGTTAATTCATAGTCTATTATTATCAAACTTAAACACTGAGTAATCGAGATCACAAGTGAAATGCCTATGAAATTTAATACCAGCATACTCAGGGATTCTTCAAACTTACTTCATGGAATTAACCTTAATAAAGAAATGTGGTCATGCACCACGTTCTCTCCTATGAATAACTGCGTGGATGGCCTCTTTTCTAACTGGCAACCAAAGAGAATTCCTGTGGCAACAACATCAACTGCCTATACTCAAGAGTAATATAAGTAATGTATCTTGAGCTTCTTGTAAACGTGATTTAGCCACTGGAACTCTGAAGTACCGGCATGGTACAAGCTACTTATTTGCCATACTACCACGTGAGTTCTTAAATTGAATTACTTGGTATGTCAAGCCTGACTATGGCGAGTCATTTATGTTCACAAAAAGCTATAGTACTCATTTCAGTCTACCATGTAAGATATGCCAGTACACATAGCAAGTTTCCTCCTTAAGACATGAAATAAATCATTTAAGCCACAATAATCAAGTATACTCTGCAATACCCATACAAACAGTAAAACAACCAAAGTAACTGACTACACAACCCAAGTCTTGGAAGGCAGATGCAGGGACTGTGAAAATGAAGACCTTGGGCCCACCGTAGGAGAGGATCTGGTTCAAGACCATCTTAAGAACCTGAACGTACACAAGTCCACAGGACCTGATGAAATCCATCTGCGGGTCATGAAGGAGCTGGCAAATGAAGTTGCTAAGCCACTGGCCATCATATCTGAAAAATCATGGCAGTCAGGTGAAGTTCCCAACGACTGGAAAAAGGGAAATATAACCCCCATTTTCAAGAAGGGGAAAATGGATGACCCAGGGAAGTACAGACCAGTCAGTCTCACCTCTGTGCCTGGCAAAATCTTGGAGCACATTCTCCTGGAAGGCATACTAAGGCACAGAAAAACAACAAGGTGCTTGGTGACAGCCAGCATGGCTTCACTAAGGGGAAATCCTGCCTGACCAATTTGGTGGCCTTCTGTGATGGGGCTATGGAACCAATGGACAGGGGCAGAGCAGTTGACATAATCTACCTGGACTTGCGAAAAGCATTCGACACTGTCCCACACAACATACTTGTCTCTAAATTGGAGAGGCACCAGTTTGACACATGGACCACATGGTGGATGAAGAACTGGCTGGATGGCTGTACATAAAGAGTTGCGGTCAATGGCTCAATGTCCAGCTGGAGACCAGTAAAGAGAGGTGTCCCTCAGGGATAGGTTTTGGGACCGGTCTTGTTCAACATCTTTGTCGCTGACATGGACACTGGGATTGAGTGCACCCTCAGCAAGTTTGCCAATGGCACCAAGCTGTGTGCTTTGGTTGATACACTGGAGGGAAAGGATGCCATCCAGAAGGACCTTGACATACTTGTGAGGTGGGCTGATGCCAACCTCATGAAGTTTAACCATGACAAGTGCAAGGTCCTGCATCTGGGTTGGAGCAACCCCAGGCACAGCTACAGGTTGGGCAAAGAAGAGATTCAGAGCAACCCTGCAGAGAAGGACTCTGGGGTGTTGATCAATGAGAAACTGAACGTGAGCCAGCTGCAGTGTGCGCTCGCAGCCCAGAAAGCCAACCGTATCCTGGGCTGCATCAAAAGGAGCGTGACTGGCAGGTCAAAGGAGGTGATCCTGCCCCTCTGCTCTCGCAAGACCTCACTTGGAGTATTGTGTGCAGTTCTGGTGTCCTCAACATAAAAAGGACATGGAACTGTTGGAACAAGTCCAGAGGAGGGCCGTGAAGATGATCAGGGGACTGGAGCACCTCCCGTATGAATATAGGCTGAGAAAGTTGGGTCTGTTCAGCCTGGAGAAGAGAAGGCTGAATGGAGACCTCATAGCAGCCTTCCAGTATCTGAAGGGGGGCCTATAGGGATGCTGGGGAGGGACTATTTATTAGGGCTGTTGTAGCAAGACAAGGGGTAACAGGTTACAACTTGAACAGGGGAAGTTTAGTTTGGATATAAGGAAGAAATTCTTTACTGTTAGGGTGTCGAGGCACTGGAATGGGTTGCCCAAGGAAGCTGTGAATGCTCTATCCCTGGCGGTGTTCAAGTCCAGGCTGGCTAGAGCCTTGTGTGACATGGTTTAGTGTGAGGTGTCCCTGCCCATGGCAGGGGGGTTGGAACAAGATGATCTTAAGGTCCTTTCCAACCCTATTTTATGATTCTATGAACTGTCTTGTGACAACACTGCATGAAAGAAATACCTAGCTTATCATTCACCAGTAAATATGATTTTTAACTGTATTTTGAGCTTCCAATTGCACATTTGCAGTATCCTAGCATATACTGGGTAGACAAAACTGAGCTTATACAACAAACAACTCCCAGTAGAGTTTTTGTCACATACTGAAGGTTATCAAAGTATCTACAGTCTTATACGCTTAGAAAGATGAAAATTTAAAGTTCATGAAACAGCAGTTATTTTAAATAACAAAATTCATATGCTGAATCTTCACCACACATGCTGTTAACTTTAAGGCAGCCTTGAAAGCAGACTTCTTTTTTTTTTTTTTTTGGAAAAGTTAACAGAAGCAACTTTCCAAATTCTCACCTGAAATGGCTGGGAAGGCTGCTCAAGTCTAATATTACACTCAGCCTGCTATAAGGGTAGCTGAGCAAACTTCAGCAAAGCTTAATTCTAACATTAGCAAAGTAATTACTACAGTATCTTTGCAACTCTGTCCTCAGGCTAATAATTATCCCATCTTTAGACTGCAGCTCCAGGTAAAGTCTCCACTAATTCCCCCTTGTAGCAGCTTAATAGATGTCCTGTGCCCTTGCTTTAATATGCTTAACCCTCTGAACTTGTTCATATATACATTCAGGCTTAAGGGCTGACATCCTCATGAACCAAGAACTCTAAAGCCAAAGTTACAGCTACACAACCAGAGCACATCTTACAATCAAGGAGGGAAAAATAAGTTTTATCTTGTAGTGCCTTAATTACAGCTAATGAAATTAATCCCTACCCCCAATCCATAAAGGAAAAAAAAGCATTCACTAGGAAAAAAATAAGAGAGTGAGTTCACAGAATCACAGAATCACAGAATCCCAAGGGTTGGAAGGGACCTAAAAAGATCATCTAGTCCAACCCCCCTGCAAGAGCAGGGTAACCTACAGTACATCACACAGGAACTTGTCCAGGCGGGCCTTGAATATCTCCAGTGTAGGAGACTCCACAACTCCCCTGGGCAACCTGTTCCAGTGCTCTGTCACTCTTACAGTAAAGAAGTTCTTCCTGATGTTAACGTGGAACTTCCTATGTTCCAGTTTACACCCATTGCCCCTTGTCCTATCACTGGATATCACTGAAAAAAGCCTAGCTCCATCATCCTGACACCTACCCTTCACATATTTGTAAACATTGATGAGGTCACCCCTCAGTCTCCTCTTCTCCAAGCTAAAGAGACCCAGCTCCCTCAGCCTCTCCTCATAAGGGAGATGTTCCACTCCCTTAATCATCTTTGTGGCTCTGCGCTGGACTCCTTCAAGCAATTCCCTGTCCTTCTTGAACAGAGGGGCCCAGAACTGGACGCAATATTCCAGATGCGGCCTCACCAAGGCTGAGTAGAGGGGGAGGAGAACCTCTCTTGACCTACTAACCACTCCCTTTCTAATGCACCCTAAGATGCCATTTGCCTTCTTGGCCACAAGAGCACATTGCTGGCTCATGGTCATCCTCCTATCCACCAGGACCCCCAGGTCCCTTTCCCCTTCACTACTTTCCAGCAGGTCAACCCCCAACCTGTACTGGTACATGGGGTTGTTCTTCCCCAGATGTTCTGTGTAGAATTAAGTATTACACAAACTCCACATCAAAGTACAGGATAGACAATACTAACAGGCATTTCCAGATGAAGTATCTATATTTGCATGTGTCAGGTATTTTACCCACGAGTATCCACATGATTATGCCACCGAACAGAACTTAAATTCTATTGAGCAGCTCATTGCACAGCCACCAGGGCATTTTATGTAATAGATGAGGAGCTTACTCCATTACAGGAACTCTTCAGCACATAAGTAACGTCACTAGAGAAAAGGTGTACCACAAGCCTCTAAGACACAAGTAGTGTAACATTTTTTCAAAAGAATAATTGTCTTCAATATAAGATTTCTCTAGCAATCGGGTATCTGAGCTGCAATGAAGTGAAAAACCATAGGTGTTGTGGCAGCATGACAGTGCCTAGTAAACCATTTGCATTACAAATAAACAGGAAATACATAATTTACTTATCCCAGATACTTTGAGGATCACAATGTAAGTATCTTAGTAACTAATCCTATTTGCAAGCTCGGTAGCAAATCAGAATCTACCAGGGGAAAAAAAAAAAATTTACCTTTCCTTCTTGCTTTCCATTAATTTACTTGAAGGTTTTTGCTTTGTTTTACTAAAAAGTAGGTGTTCCTATATGTATTCATAGCCACAGACAGTGCTAAAAAAGTTAATCCAAAATAAAAAGAAATATTATCAAAACCAAACTTTTACAGAACGTAATGAGTTTTTATCTAAAAGACAAAATATAATCTGACTCACTATCTGCATCCGCTTTTAGCTCATTTTAACATGCTAGGTTTCATGTATGTTTATTTAATTTTAATGCTTAATTGAATACCTTTAAATTATGATGAAACTCGGAAGTCAATATTCTGAGTAAAAAATACTAACACTGCTGATTCAAAAGGTTGCAATAAGTCTTCCATTTCTGGTTCTTTCATAGGAACCAGGCACTCACAAGATTAGGAAATAACCATGAACTTTTTAATTCCCCTCAGATTGTAAAACAGCTGAGTTATTGTACTTCCCAGAACTTTGGTTTACTAATCTCACTTAGAAGTTTCTCTTTAATGTTTAAAAATTCACATGCATATATACTAATGGTAATTTTTATTTCCAGGTTTAAACTCTCCATAGTTACACTGTAATTTCTATATTGTTCACTAAGTCTTCACCGAGTTATTTAACATTAAACTACTGCCTGCCCTTCTACAATATGTTGGGTTTAATTTTTTGCATATGCAATATACATACATCTTGTTTCAAGAGCATCAATTCCCAAAAGAAAAAAAAACACACAAAAACCTCTCCTCTTTATAAACCAGCTTCTTCCTGGTTTTCTTTTATTAAATGTTTTTCTCTAAGGAAGTGCTCAGCATTACTAGCTCTTTTAGAATAAATATGAAGATTTTCATGATTATGGAAAACTGAACTGTAATGAAGGCTTCACATTTAAGATTCCAAAAGCTGACTTGTTCTCCATTATGCTTTTTCTGCTCCAAGAAAGTTCCCTCCAAAGTCATCCAATGACTACATACACCAGAAAGATTAACTAATTTCAGTTAAGCAGTTTTCATAACAAAAACACAGTTGTCATACTCATTTATTTTGTTCTCAGAAAATGTAAACCTCTCCAACACCTTTTTTATCACCGCACTCAAAGAACACTTCTACATAATAGATCCCTTAATATAAGGAATAGCATACGTAAATGTCAGCAAATCCTCTTAACCTGTAACCTAATTATGTCATTGTTCTTTGGTAACCATTTTTACATCTACATTTTAAAAGTTAAAAAAAAAAAAAGTAAAAAAAGCAGTGGAAGATCAGTGACAGCTGTTTCCCTTGTTAAGGGCATACGATATCTGACTCTTACCTGACACAGTTTTGTTGTGGGTTTTCAGTTAATTTAGCTACCATGGCAAAATCTAGAAGGCATGAGGTGAACACTCTGGGAAACTCATCAACAATATAGCTTCATACTACAACTTTAGGAGTTTTTCAGGGGAGGAAGGACTGTTTGGAGAAGGAGGGTGTTTGGGTTTTGATTTGTTGGGATGTTTTCGTGGTGGTGGGTTTTAAGTTTTGCCTTGCAGGCAAAAATTTGCCAGGCAAGAGATGAAGCCAGCAACATAAGTAAACAGAAAACTTCCTTCTGGAAGGATTAAGTGGAGAAGAAATTTATTAAAAATAAATAATAAAAAATAAATAAATCTGCAAAGAGTGCAAGTTATCCTAGACTTGGTGTCTTTTCCATCCTAAATTTGTCTGAGATCAACTGTTGATCCAGTTAGCAAGTACATGGCATACACCAGTTTGATACTGTTAATTCATCCACACAGCTCACAAAATAGATGACATCAAGAAAACTGATAGGACTGATATACAAAATAATTTTTTGGAGGAAAGAATGGAAGAAACACGTAGCACAAAAATAAGATGGAGGAAGATGGGAACTAAATGGTGATGCATTTAAGATATAAACAATCTGTCACTTGAAGGATAAATTCATCTTGTCTAGATTAAAGCCCTTTTTGCCAATGATGAAGACATTAAGTGATTGAGTAACTATCAAAAGATATACTTGCACTCTATGTTCTTAATAGGATTATAAGAAGAGCTAAGTGTTGCACCAAAAGTAAAACCAGCAGTTAGCAATGAGTAGGTTAAAGCATACATTTTTGTTTTCTGACAAAATGGAATCACTTTACATAGATCTAGTAACATCAAAACAGTAAGTTTTAAGTTAAACTACAAGGAGACAATTTATTCTCTCATGTAAGCAGTCCTTTGTAATTTGGGGGTAAGGAAAACCTTGTGTGGTATTAGGAAATGTATGAAAACAGAGGAGTGGTAATAGTTTCCCCTCCCTCCCTCCAGTCTTCATCTATGTATTACAATCAAACTCCTAACAACTAGCTTTTCTTGAAGTTTTACTTACTATTTTTTTCTTCTGAGATTTTAAATCATCCAGTGCATCATCTAAAAAGAAGGACATCATACATTAGTTTTCAAATATGAATAAGAGAATTTCAGCACATTCTAAACATTATTTCATCCTGAGCAATCAGGAAAAATTAGGCACTGACCACTATCAACCCTACAACATTAGTAAACATTGCATAAAATACCTGAAGTTTTTGTGACATTAAAAATTATAATTTACTTTAAACATTGAAACATTGAAAATTATAAATTACAGCCCATATCACTTTACAGTTACAACTTAAAATAGTCTTACATACCATTTCCCCATTAAGCAAACCGATTCTAGCCAGTGCCCTTCTTTGATACACATTAAAAGTGGTACAGCAATGGACCAAATATGCTTACTCTCATGTGTCAAACTACAAGAAAAAAAATCCAACCTTGAAGTCTAAGTATTAATATATCCAAGTACCAGATTTACTGGCTTCAGTACTTCATGTAAGCCTTTTAAGACACACCAGTTTCAAATGCCAGGTCAGTTCTGAGCTTCAAATCTCAACCTATTTCACCTTTCACTACTATAGCAAAACCCCCAGTTTTGTAAGAAAAGCTACCAGAGGGTAATTTTACTACTAAATATTAAGAGAGACTGTTACATCTACTAGGCACAGCACTTAATCTCTCTAAAATGACAGGAAAGAAGAAAGGTCAAATGCACGCGTGATTTTCCTTTAAGTCAATGTTGCAGCTTGGCACTCACGGAAAACGTTGTAATTAACCATCACCTAATACAGAAGGTATCCTCTTGATAACCCACTTTCTACTTCCTCCTTCACAGCAAGAAGAGTTTAACAAAAAAACTTTACAATTTCTTCCCCTTTCCAGCTCTGCTGGACACCAGCAGTTCATTTCCTGTCAGATATACCTATTTTTACCCATTTTTCAGTAAAAAAAAAGGAAAGAAAAAGATTCATAGAACTACAAGAAAGAAAAACAAAGCCCAGCAAACTAAATATATACTATTTTGTGTATTTATTTGTATATATTTAAGTATGCTATGCACACTTTTTGAAGTTAATTCAGGAACACTACTGTTACTCAAAATCAAGTGAACACATAATTACTTGAACTGTTCCAGAATGTAGAAATTCATTTTGATAGATTAAGACACTGTATTAAATGTATAAAATATTAAAACTGGGCACATACATATCTCAAAGTTTGTACAGTGAAAGGGTAACTACAACAATCCCGTATTAGTTAAGATAAACAGAACATGGAACAAGACCATATTTAGCATTAGGTGGGAACACAGAAGATAGACAATTCCAGGAACTGTGAATCTTCACGTTAATAAAGTATCTTCCTCCACCAAATTTTACATTTACATTAGAACACAGCCTCTCATGTAGCCTTACAACCAGAAATGCACTGCAACAGTGTGGTATCACGTAGCCAAATAAATAGCACAACACCATGAGCTGTTACCAGTTACTTAGGAAACAGATATAGAAAGGCCTAGAACATCTTCAAGCCTAAGCCTCCCACAAAGCAATGCAATCAGTTTAAAGTCTGGGCTTTTGTTTCTGATCACTTTATATCCCGTGTTCAACAAGAACCTCATGGAACACCTGCCCCTTCAGACATGGCCAAATGGCAACTACTGCAAAGTACACTCAAAAAAACCAGTACAGAATCACAGAATAGTTAAGGTTGGAAAGGACCTTAAGATCATCTTGTTCCAACCCCCCTGCCATGGGCAGGGACACCTCACACTAAACCATGTCACACAAGACTCTGGCCAACCTGGCCTTGAACAGTGCCAGGGATGGAGCATTCACAGCTTCCTTGGGCAACCCATTCCAGTGCCTAGACACCCTAACAGGAAAGGATTTCCTCCTTATATCCAATCTAAACTTCCCCTGTTTAAGTTTTAACCCTTTACCCCTTGTGCTATCACTACAGTCCCTAATGAACAGTCCCTCCCCAGCATCCCTATAGGCCCCCCTTCAGATACTGGAAGGCTGCTATGAGGTCTCCACACAGCCTTCTCTTCTCCAGACTGAACAGCCCCAACTTTCTCAGGCTGTCTTCATACAGGAGGTGCTCCAGTCCCCTGATCATCCTCATGGCCCTCCTCTGGACTTGTTCCAACAGTTCCATGTCCTTTTTATGTTTAGGACACCAGAACTGCACACAATACTCCAAGTGAGGTCTTATCTTAATCAAGCCGACAGAAAAAAATAATTCATACTAGAGAAGTCAATACCTGCAAGATACCTCATTTAGTTTAATTACATTTTAGGGCAGATCAGCCTAAATCTTTGTCAACAGTTGTTTGCCTGACCAATCTTAAAAAATTCTGTAATCTCTCCATATCACCTTTCTTAGTGTCTTCACTACCAGTTTTTCCCCATTCAGAGCACGGTTCCCAGAACTGGTATGTTCTAGTTATCCAGCATAGAACCTCTTTAGAGTTTTAGGGTATTAAATAATCATCTCCAGTGAATCAGTGTGTTGTATTAACTTCCCCCAAAGTAAAAGGCTAGCTCTGAGCCACTCAGTTGTCAGTTTGGTCTCTGAGCTACAGCAGTAAAGCAGGAGAAGATGTTACTCTTGCATTGCATATTTGATTTCTCTTCTCCAAATACGGGACTCCTATCTTTGAGGTTAAAAACTTCATTTTTACTTAATCTCTGGAACAATGTGGAAGTAATACCTTCTCACATGTTCTCACATCTACTAAAACTCTTTATACACAAGTTCAACAAAAGCACTAGACCTGCTTGTATGCTAAAAACAACAATAAAGACATTTAAGCAAACTAGAAAAAAAACATACTTGTTTTCTTATCCAGGCATGAAATGCAAATATACATTCACCTTAGAAATGAATCACACAGCACCACAGAAGATATGGACAACTTTATTTCTGCATAAAAATGTATGTCCTATGCTTGCATATCAAATGCAAACATTAAGTTCAAGAAAAATTCTAAAAGTGATATTTAACTTGTAAGCTGTCACAAATTAAATACATCATGTTGTTCTGCAAGTCATAAAACATAGTGCAGCATTGAGGTTTTCCTGTATTATTACTCACATCACTATGAAATACTGTTACAGGCTGGACTGCTTTCACAGGAAGTTTCAAATGAATTCTAACTACTGGAGACAAGTGCCACAGATGCATTTTCAAATTTTGTATTAGAACGAATCTGCATGTTAACTTTTTATATATATTTGAACACCTCCCTGCCCACAGCAGGGGGGTTGGAACTAGATGATCTTTAAAGTCCCTTCTAATCCTAATCATTCTATGATTCCTTTCTGGCTTTGTTACATGACTCCCTATTTTCCTTAGCTCTCAAAACAGCACAAAAACACCTGCTTATCCCTTCTCCACTCAGGAAAACATAAGCATGTTTGGAGAACTTGGGAGAGAAAAGCTCTACTGACAAACAAATTAAACAGATCTGCTCTAAATCTTTTCTCTTATATATAAAGATAACAAAGAGTATTGGATATAATTGCAAGATGCAAGTATTGAGGGAACTACTACTATTGCTTATACTTCCTTTCCCTCACTCCTACACTACATTTTATTCCATGATACTCTGAAACATGCAAAGACAGGAGAAAGTTACCACAATTCAGTAAGTGAAAAATTAAGTAGTTTCCTTCCTGTTCTTTCAAGAACCATGTGGCAGAAACAGCAGTTTAGCTAATGCTACCCATTTCAGCATCAACCAAAAGGCTGCTACTCTTTTTCTGGAAGCCAAGTTATCAAAAATATTTACATTTTCATAGCAAGCATCATTCTAAACTAGGTCATATTCTAAAAAAAGACAGAAAAATACTTACTATTCCTTTCTGTCCTTTTGGAAAAGAAAAAAATGAGCAGTGTTCTTATAAACCAGATTCTTTAAAACAGAAAGGAAAATTAAATTAATTAAAATATATTACAGTAGCCATTTCTGAAATCATTTAGCAAACAGAATACTTACCAAATGAGATTTAATTTTGCAAATACAAAGAACAGTAATCTTTGAACAATGTTTATACAGAAAGCTAAGAATTCAATTACTACCTTGTCAACAGGACATCAATGTTGATCTAAACAAAATCATCCTCTTTAATAAAGTTTAACCAAGCATTATTATAGGTAGAAATACTAAGGTAGCAAGAGCAGCAAGTAACATCATCATTTGCTCAGATGTTCAGTGCGAACTTTTAAAAATCAAGGTGTGTGCAGCTAGCTGAAAATTACTTACTCATCACATCTTACTTGATAGATTTATGATGCATGTTATCCAGAAAGCCAAGCTTATCAGCTAAGGCCCAAAATTAAGACCCACGAGATTTGCAGGAAGAATTTAATACCAATGAAAACCATGAGATTCAGCTATTGTACAAATGGTCTCCCAGAGTTAACTGACCTGACCCCTGGCAATTTTACAGAACTCTGAATCTACTCAGTTTCTGCAGGGTTTCATCTGACTTAGCTCAAACAATGGAGAAGCTTATCTGTGCTCAAGATAAAGTTAAACTGGTCTATGACCACTTTACATTTGAAAGGTCTCTCTGCAATCATCTGGACTTCATTTGTTTTAAAGCTTAGAATTGCTTCTAATTATTAATTCGACACTTTCCCTGGCAAGTTATTCAGCCTAAGCCAAGTGGCAAACCTCATACTTCAAGCCTCTCCAAGCATCTAAATCAAAACTCTTCTAGTGGCAAGCATTATATAATAGAACTTAAACTAGTAATGTTTCATTTTGGGGGAAAAAAAAAAAACCTCAAAAGGTTTTCTGAGTAACAGCTAGTGTAAGAAAACAAGCAAAATGCTAGTACTATAAGATTTCAAGTAGTTTCTACTTGATTTATAGGAACATCTTTTGCATTTATATAATGGCTGCCCAGTTTAAAATGTTTTCAAGTATTAACACCACAACCTGAGTTAGGGAAGTTAGACAAGACAACTGGAATGCAACAGTAACCTACCAAACATCAGAGAAACATAGAAAAATTTAACTATCCCATGTTCAAAGGTGTGCTGTGGATGGCTGTGCCCACTTATACAATGTGGGTCTCTCCATAATGTATCAAAAGAAATGTTTTACAGGATTTTAACTGCCTTAAAGACTATTTTACACAGACAAAAGCATTATTTCTTTTTTACTGCATGCTTAATAAAGACTATTCTACTTAAAGCTGCATTCTAAGCTAACAGATATACAACTTCATGAAATTAAAAAACATTCACCTTAAAGTTCTTAAAGAGGTAAAGTCTAATAGCTGACCATTTCAGACAAATTTTACAAAATAAATATTTTTCTGAAAATCAGATATGCAAGATGAAACAACCTAATTCAAATGAAAGTCATTTCAAGGAAAGCATCCTTCTAACATGCTAACATATGTCTTCAACCTTTCATATGTTTCAATACACATTTACAAGTAATAATGTTATATATTCCTAGAACTTAACTCACTCTACCAGCATCAGTAACTTGCTGAGACCCTGGGGGAATGACCTAAGGCAGAAATAAGTTGGTGACTGACTGCAAGCTGGAAAAGGCAGACATATTCCAGTTTGATTAGGGCTGAAAAATCTCTAGAGCTATTACTGGGTGGCACCAGGCATTCAGCGTGGAGTCACCTCTTGACCGAGAGCAAAGACAAGCTGGCAGTTGCTTGCCATTCATATCTGCCAAAAAAAGCTGAAGGGGAATAGCTTAAGGGAAAAACCTGATAAACAGTTGCAAGTCATAAGAGAACAACAGTCTAATTCTAAATGTTAGTAAGACGATATCCAATTCAGAGTTTTACAGAAACCCACCTTTAAAAGAAAAAAAAAAAAAAAAAAAGAAGAAACAAGAATTGGAAGACAAACTAGAGAATAAAAGTCCTTTGTGCAAATTCACTCCACAGCACTAGAAGCCATCACCTTCAGCAACAGAAGTTTTTATCTCTGCACAAATCCTAACACACCTAAGTGAAGGGAGGCCGGTAATACTTCCTCTTCTACAAGCCTTCGCTGTTAGCACAAGCAAGCATCACTTGCTAACAACAAAGAGTTCCAAATCCTTGTCCTTAAGTGCAAAGTCAATTCATATTGCTGCCAAAGATTAATTTTGAGTGTTAATCCTTCCTAGTCAAGATACTGCTGCCCGTGTATCTTCTCCACAGGATTCCATTAACAGCAGCACACTAATACATTATGCATCATACAATATGATGCACAAAAAACATCTTCAAGGCACTTCTTTGCATGTTATGTTATGCTGACCCACACTAATCAAACTTGCAAAGCCTTAAATATTTAGATTTGACTTTGCCTTTCAAATCTAAAGCTAGGGCACTGACAAGTCATGTTTTCATACACAGGTGCCATACAAATATGGACGGTATTTATGATGCTCATTTCAGCAAATTAGTAAACGCACTGTGCTTCCTACTGGCAGGAAAGTTGATCAGTAGGTTGCTTCTTCTACTTAATGGTCTATGGGAAGAGGAGACAGGGAAGCAGCTGGTTAGTGAGGTGGGAGCCCGTTTTTAGAAAAGTAGTTTTCTTAGAAAACAAAAGCCATTCATGAGCACAAGCTGCCAATCAGCTCAGTGGAACAAGAAAATAGACAACATTTTCTCCTAATTGGATCCAATGATGTTAGGATATTTTCTGGTTGATAAAAACTGTAAATTATTTTCCAGGAAAACAGCTAATTATGTAAAAGTAACAACATATTTAGGCCAATGACCTTTCAGGTGACTTCTGTGTTAACAGTCACGCAATATGTAAGTTTCTCCATTCATTATTGCTTTCGGGGTTTTTCCCCATAATTTTATACAGTGCATTTTATATACAGGTGACATACCTTCAGCCACTTTCTCACAGCAGTGTTACTTTTCCAAACAGCAGTAAAAATAAAACCCAAAACTATGCTCTTCTGCTTACATTACATTACCTTGGCTAAAGCTGTTCAGCCTGTAGCCCTAATAATATAAATAAAAAGCCAAGCAACTTTAGATGCTAACATCTTTTGATGGTAAGACTTTGTTTAATACTAAACCCATCCCATGAGGGAGATTTCCCTCAAAGAAAGTGTCTGCCTAACTACTTGGATTTATCTTTAAAGAAAAAAATTCAGCAAGTTATGACAACTCAAGGATTGTCAAAAGCAAACCCAAACCCCTGCTGAGATGCATTTTTCATCTCCTTTTACCAGAGACAGCACCAGGGTGGGGGGAGGGGGCGGAAGGGGGAAGAAAGAGGCATAAGAGGCATATTTACTTACATCAATGGAAATGCAAAAAATGGAAGTGTCATTATCAACCTTGCTGTCCATTCATCAGGAAGACACCACAAATATACAATTAAGCAGGTAATAAGGTAAAGAAGTGAAGAGTAGAGAAGCAGCCTTCCAACCCACAGTTTCTGTAGCCTCTGATTTTTTTCTCTAAATTCTTCTAATGTCTGTATTTCCTGTAAATAAAAAGGGTTAAACCTTATCAGCGAAATTAATAGGTGATTTTACTAAGCTGCCTTCAAGTGTTTGCTAAAATTAGCCATATCTACTTGATACTTGATTAGAAAAGTCAAACTTACTGATAAATGACAGTATTTGCCCAGAGATAACTTTCACAACATAAATACATCACACTATTAACATTGTAATATAGGCCACTTGCACTGTATTAGCAGTAACACATCACTATTGAGGAGAAATATTGCAAATCAGCACTTTTTTCTATTTATAATTTTTTAGTATATTTGGAACAAAAGGAAAATATTAATGTTACGAATGGGTCTTTACAATCACTAAATCACAACCAACCATAATTTGCATCCTAAAACTTTTATCAGGCACCTGTGGAATTTCAAATGCTTCTAACACTTTTCTATTAACATAGGAAACGGCTCAAACTCCTCCATCATTTCACATATTTTAATTTCATAATTTTCCTCACATGAAGAGTGAAATCCCGAACATCTGTATGATGCTTTTGGCATATTAGTAAGCGATCAAGCAATGCTCTGCTATGTTACCATTTTGACTGCATTCCAAGTAACAACAGGAATACTCACATAAAAGGAAAGTACTTTCAATAAAAGGAAAACAAAAAATATGAAGAGCATAATTCAAAACCGTTAATTTCCCCACAGAGTACAGACATCTGTCAAATGCTGGCTAAAAATCACAACTGATTACTGAACCGTCTATTCAGTTATTCTCCCCCTGATCTCACTACCACTACAGTTAGAACTCTTATACTTAAAACGTACACTGAAGCTTTTCTAAGGAGTCTGATGAATGGAACTTCGTGTTAGTGACATTTTCCATTACATGGGATTTTAACCATTAGTTTGTCCTGGATTCAGCAGTAGCAGTCATTTTTCTCCTTCTTAGTAGCTGGTGCAGCACTGTGTTTTGACTTTCGGCCTGGGAACAGAGCTGATAACACAAATGTTTTAGTCTGACCAAGGACTTTCTGAGCCTCATGCTCTGCCAGGGAGGAAGGAGAGCCAGGAAGAAGCAGAGACAGGACACCAGACCCAAACTGATCAAAGAGGCATTCCATACCACAGCACGTCATGCCCAGGATGTAACGGGGAGTTACCTGAAAGGGCTAAGGGACTGCAGGGTTAGACGAGGTATCAGTTGGTGCTTGGTCAGGCAGGGCTGGCTCGCCAACTATAACTATATTGTGTAATATAGCCAACTTCACATCCATTCCCATTTCAGGCTCTCTAAATAGATTTTTAACCTGTAGTGTCTCACTATCCATTATAAAGCACATACTTTTGGTATGCTACTCAAGCATTATACACTTAAGCATTATACTTTTGGTTGGCTTTCTTTGGTTGGTTGGGAGTTTTTTGTTGGGTTGGTTGGGTTTTTTTTCAGGGAGAGGAGGTGCTAATGACTAGTAGGGGAAAAAGGTAACAGTCCATCTGAAACCCAGTCTCTAGTACATCCAACTGGAATAATTATCAAAGTAATTTAAAAATCCATTACTGCATTTTACCTAATGTGAAAGAAATACATGGCTAGCAAAAAGGATGCATATTTCTAAACAAAAATCAAACACAAATACATACCTTATCAATTTTTTCTAATACTTCTACAGTGGAAGGCTTTGCCTGCTTACAAGGGAAAGAACAAAGATGTTGATCTCACTTTTTAAAAAGATGAAATTTTTGAGGATTACCATATATTAACAGTTTACTAACAAAATGACATTTGTAATAGATTAATATATTACCTACTTTACATAAAGGTAAGTTTTCCTATTTTAATAATGACAAACAGAAGGGACTGTAATGAATCCCTATTTTATAGCTGGTATTACTATTAACCGAAGGCTCTGCTCCTACACCACAAAGAGATGAAAACCTATAACGCATGTACAGCAATAATGGATGTGTGCGGTAAGTAAAACAAGGACAGAACTGATGAGTGGAAGGAATAAGCAAAACAAAGAGAATATATACAGGAAGCCCTAACTCGAGAATTTAGGCTTTTTATTACTGTTCATTACACACACACACAGTGCTCCAAATAAATTTAAGCAACTGCAAACAAGTGTTATCTCCACTAAAATTCCCCTTAGGAACAACTTGAAATCCACCTTGTAGGATCCTTTCCTCATTTCTAAGATAAATCCACTATCTTTCTCCCACCCTTCAAGCCACAAATTCAGAAACCATAGCCCATAATGTACCACCACAAAAGTGAGCTTCTTTTTCTTACACAGTACTGACATTTCATCTTTTGCCTTTAAAGGAGTTTTGTATGACAGGCTCTGAAATCGATTGATAATATGTAAAGGGAAACCTAGACTCAAACAACTCACACCTGCCAAGAGAATAGTCAAAACCCTCATGCTTCTTCCTCATAAACTCAATACACCATTTAATAATATACAAGCTAATAAAAGCAGTAAGAAAGACTTGGATATGTAGCTACCAAAATATTTGTCAGAACAGACATATTTTGACCTAAAACAGCCACCAATCTTTCAAGTCACAGATGCTGCTGTATCTAACCCAGTGAAGCACCACAAAGCTATTTAGATTTACAGGAACAGTTAAAACAAAATTGTATTTTTGCAAGTTACCCAAACCAGTGCCAGGCCTGGCACTACAAAGGAAATAAAGGAGAGCCACAGTTTCACAGTTTAAGGATTTGCCAGAAAACATTTTTGATCATTATGTCTCTCTACTGGACTTTTAAATGAGATATTAAAGGGAAACGTTTAGCACTAACATTCAACCAGTATTAACAGCCAACTAACAGACATTAAGAAATGCATCCTGTATATTCCCATCTTCTAGATGAAAGAGTATTATATCTTTACACAATTTTACTTACCCTCCATCTTGAAATTAATCCACCCATCTTCTACTGTGGACAAATGTTGGCAGAGCTATCAATCTTCTACAAGAATTCACAGCTAAAAGTGAAGTATTAAGTACTTAGGAGTAATATAAAAGCATAGTTCAAGATTCTTGTATTTATTCCAATATATAAAGTAATCAAAATATCACATAAAGCCACTGCCTGGTTATTTACCCATATATTATTTAAAAACCCAGTCTTCTGTTTCACAGGCCATCCTGTAAGTCAGCTGATCAGCCTTGATGCGACTATACTTATTTTTACTTTGGAAATATTTAACCAGAGGGGAGTCCCCAAAAATAGAGGCACAAAACAACTACTAAAAAAAGCTACCAAAATCCTCCAACAGAAAAACAATTTAAAAACTTATTATTAAACAGGATTAAGAAACTGGTTTCTGATTATTTCATCTGCTGCTTATAAGCATAACTCAATGTTCCTTTTCATCTGTAATTCCAAGCATCCAGCATTAATATCCCACTATTCATGAGAAAGTTCATCTCCCATAAATATACTTCCTTCTCATGCTCTCAACCACAAGAGCATATTGGATAGCACTATTGTTTTTCCTTTCTACAATCAGTTTCAAGGTCAAATAATCAGTTTCAAAGATATTTCACCTGCTCTAAGAAAGCACTACACTGGCAAGTCTTCCCTACACAACAATGCACAGAGCAGTCACCAGCATATCAAAGGGCTCTAAAGCAATTCCAAAGGTGCAAAAGTAGCTCACCTTACCCTACTCAAACCTGCAACCCATGAAGAGAAGTAACTTGATGATCTGGGTCTAGGTTACTGAAACAAAAAGCCTAACAACTTCCTGTCAGTAACTGGCTGGAATCAGCTGACAGCTTGGAATCAACTTTTGAACCTTAGGATGGCAGAATTTCCCTCCAGTCATTTAATTTACAAGTTTTTAACTCGGTGAATTAAAATATTACAATTAATAGCCACCTGCACAGTAAACTAATACTCACTCCCAATTAGAGCTCAAACCTTTTTAACTCTGGAATGAAACAGTCAGATTTAATAAAGCACTGGTCTAGTTAGGCAGAAATGAGAGTGATTATTATCTTGTTTATTAAGTAACCTCTGGCAAAAAACTGAAATATAAAGAAACCTAATCTCAATCCAAATTTGTTTCCAAATTGTCTGTGGCTGTCAGAACCAATTAACAGAATAAAGGATACAGGCTACTCACTAGCATGAATGCTATTGTAGTATGGTAACCTCTTCACCTTCTAAGAAAGCCAACAACTTCAGAATCCAGAGCTAAAGGCCCTATGATTTCAAAACCAATCCTTAAAAATAAGAAATCCATACCTGGAATTATGCCAAATGAAGCTAGAATAGACAGACAAATTGGCTCTGCTGCCACCAAACTACTAGCACAAAGGGGTGAGCTACAGAAAACGCACAGTTACCCCTTGGACTCTTGAGTAAATTCTCAGAAGAATCATTACTACAGCAACTCAACTCAGTAAAACAGCAGCAGTATTTTTATTCTTCAAACACACGACATAACACTAAGAATTTCATACAATTGTCACTTTGTAGTTACAGGCGAGTTTTTGCATGACAGGCACTGGCAGTGGATATATGCACATACTTTCTTCACAACTATTTCTACAGAAACAGATACTAAGTATCTTTATTGCAAAACAATATGAAAGCTAGGTCAAATAGCCAATCAAGAAGTTTGAAAACTTAGCACAAGGTTCCCAAATCTAGTTTGTTTCCACAGCTGTTGGGAGCAACAGTAGCTCTTGTTACAGATTGTGACAGAGATGCTCACAGGGCCTGTGTGCTGTTTTCCTTCAGGCCATAGTTAGAGAACCTCTGCAGCAAAAGTGCTGGAGGATCTTTTGGGCATACGTTATCCATAAGCCATTGGTGACACCAACCTGTGTCAGTAACACATTCATAGTGCTATTCCTACATATGTTTAAAGTACCTGGCAAGTACCTGAAAGAGAAACAGGTTTGACAAGTGTCATCATACATATAATTTTACATGAACCATGATGCTGACAGGCTTTATGTACACTGCTCTGCGGGTCAGTAATACTACCAAAACCCTTCCCCAAAGAGATATTAAGAGATTAGGGACACAAGATTCAGATTCACAGTTTAGTCGAGTAATCCTTTGTTATGAGATGGAAAGCTTTCTATGGTTTCTATGGAGTGCCTCAGATGTTTTACTTTCCTCTATCCTGCCTCTCCTTTTTGACATGACTACACAAATTTTCGGCTCCTTCAAACTCTTCTAGTTCCTCCTCACCTGCCACACCACATACCTACCACTAATCCTACTGTTCATGGTAAATCCTGCTTCCAGAAGTCTCTTCCTTTCCTTCCCATGCTTTAACCATCAAACTATTGCACAGCACTTTTTCTTTCCAAAGGCTGCATTTGCTTCAGTGCAGAGCTGTCCTTTCCACTCAGCACTGCTGCACAAACATTATCACTGCTTTAATACACAAATAAGATAGCTGCAACATTTCCTAGCCCTAGGCTTAAAAATGACAACAGAAGTGTTATAGAAGACAATGTAGAAGCTTAAGAAAACATTACTAGTTTTGTTATTTGGCTCTTAAAACTAATATTATGATAGAAACACCTCTACTCCAAAAACATGCAAGTTAATTAGCAAAAAAAGCAAAGCAAAAGTGCCACAGTAAGAGTAGCAGAGCCAAAAAGGCTCCTTTTGAAAGACAGATGAATCATGCACAATTACAGAAGTCATCCACCAACTTATTCATCCAGATGGAGAAAATAGTTGTGTGATCTCATTACAGTTTTATCAAGTCAGTCTCAAATTCCTTCAAGCTTGTTGCTGATGTTTAAAGATTAAAAGGTCTCCAAAAAAAATTAAAGCCTCTAAAATTAGTTTTAATAACTGACATGCTGAAATTCAAGACTAAATAACATCAAGACAAGTAAAAGAAAAAAGGAAGTTAGACTTGAAATGGACGCTTTACATACAGGCCTCTTCCCTGAAGGAAGAGGGAATGCTCTTTAAATACTTTTCTTGTAATCTGTTTCTGTTTACCATTACAAAGAAATAAGTTCTGTCTTTTCAACTGAATCTCCATTCTGTTCACAAGGTTTCCACTGAAAATTCATACTATCACACAATTTACTGACCCCAGAAACTTCCAAAGTGACCATAAAAAGTCCATAAAAGGACAAGGAAAAAAGCAAAACAAAACCAGGAGTACCACCCACCACGTAGCCTGTGCTAGAACCTATCAGTTAGAACAAGATACTGAATTCTCTTCAGTCCGTTTTCGGCTGTTTCTGTCTGAAGGCATCCCACGGAGATCCTATGCTTTGCAAAGCCTCAGCTAGAAAGGCAAACTGGCTTCCACACAAAGACTCCGACGCGGCAGAGCACGGAGTGGGTGGGTCAGGCGCTCTTTTTGAAGCCCAGCCTTGTTTTGAAGCCTGCGAAGGCGAACGCCGGCGGCCCGGGGAGAGAACCCGATGGCCCGCCGCCGGGCAGGAAGGCGGCAAAGGCCAGCTTCATCTCCCGGAGCCTGCCTTACCGGCCGCCCTAGAACCCCCCCGACTCCTGCGGCCTCAGGGCGAGCGGGGAAAGCGAGCACAGCCCCCACCCTACAACCTAGTGGCTTCCACTTTCGACACTGAACCCCGCCGGCCCGCCGCCGACCCGCTCCCCAGCAGCCGCCCGGCTGTCCGCGGTGAGGCGGTGCACCGGCCGGCCGCCCCGCTTCGCTTCAGCACCCAGAAACGCGGGGCCTGAGCTGGGTCGCGGGCAACGACTGAAGCCCCTCTGCTGCTGCTGCTGCTGCTGCTGCCGCCCCACTACGGTGGAGCCGGTCCCTGCCGCGGAGCCACTCGGGCCGGGCCGGGCCGGGCCGCTCCTCCCCCGCCAGCACGTACCTGTCACGGCTCGGGCCGCGCATCCCGCCACCACCCGCCGAAAGAGGGGAGGGCCATCCCGACGGTGCTCCCATCAGGCCCCGCGCGGCCCGGCGGCCAATCAGCGCGTCTTGCCGCGGGACGCCTTGGAACGGGGGCGGGGGCGGGCCGCGGGCGGTTGGGCCTGGGTGGAGGTTGCTGGCCACGCCTCAGAGCTCGGCGCGTCCGAGCTGAGGGAAAGAGGGCGGGTGTTGGAGGGGGTCGGCTCTGACCCGCCGGGCTGTGGAGGTCGAGGCGTTACTGCGGCTCTCTTCGATACCGATTTACAGGAAGGAGAGTTTTTAACGCCAAAACGTAGGAACAAGAAGGTCAGGCTGGCTGTTGGCGGCAGATTCCTGACGCTGATGTTCAGCCTCTGCCGAAGAAGTAGGTGCTGACAGACGCTGAGCGGCATGTGTTTTCCCGGCGGCGGGCGCTTGAGCCGCCTGAGGGTCACAGGAGGTGTCTGCTCTCTGCTTCCCGTAGGCAACTGTTGAACTTACTTGGAGTGATGCAGTGCTCTGTGTTTGCCATTGTAACGGTGCCCTCCCTCCTGGTAGTTTTCCAGCGTCCTTTCTTGGCTGGTGCCCGTCATCGCTTGTCCTATGCTGAGAGGAGTGAGGAACAGAGAATACTTGCTATGTTCGCATTGCCTTTTTCACGAGGTCTCCACTGCCCTGCTCACAGGTGTTACTGCTGTGGCTACACAAGTGGCAACAGGTGCACAGATGTGGAAGAAGGTGCCTCAGAGTACCCTGAAGTGGATATTTCTTTACAGAAGTCGTGTGTTCTCAGTTCACCCTGCCATTGTTGGATGTAGCCTGTAAATGTTGAGGGTTTTCCAGTCGTGGTGGGTTGACTCTGGGCAGCAAGAAAGCATGCAGCTTCCTGCACACTCCCCCTCAGTGGGACTGGGGAGATGCTAGGAAGAGTAAAAGTAAGAAAGCTGTGTAAAAAGAGATTTTAATAAGTGAAGGAAAGAAAAAAGTTATGCAAGGGAAATAACACCTCTCACAAGCAAACTGATGCCCAGCCAGTCCTCAAGCAGTTGTCTACCCTGGAAGATAAAACCTCCCACCTTCCTATTCTGCTACCCTGATTTTATTGCCAAGCATGATGTTATATGGTACAGAATATCCCTTTGGCCAATTTGGGTCTGCTGTCAGCTGTTTCCCCTCCCAGCTGCATGCCTACCTCCAGCCTGCTCACTAAGGGGGCAGAGTATGAAGAACAGAAAGACTTGACGCTGTGCAAGTGTCAGCACTGTTGCTGTTCAGCAATAGCCAAAGCATCGCTGTGTTACGAGTGCTGCTTTGGTAATAGAATCCAAAGCGCAGCAGCATATGAGCTCCAGCATCCATCCATCAGCATCCGTGAGCATACGGCTCCATGCCAGCCAGACCCAGTGTATCAGTTTTAAAAAGAATTCAAATCTAAACAGAACTGGCAAGGCTTTTAGTCCAGGGGAGGACAAACAAGATATCCCGCCACCTTTCAAGGCGACACAATCAGGTTCAAGCTTTAAGCAGTAGAGCTGCTGGGTCTGATCATCTGCCAGACATTCATTCTTAGTTTTGACATTGGGAAATTAATCCCTTTAGCTTCTGCCAGTGTTCAGAGTGAATCTTTCTGCCTTACATTATTAGCTAGTTACAATATCAGCTAAGTAACAGCTTGGCTGTGAATCATGGCTTCAAGTAAGTTCACTGAAAGCACAATAATGGCAGTCAGTGCAGAGCCATTGACTATACCAGAAATGCCCTGCTACCATTTTCAAAGGTCACCTATATCTACAGCTTTGTTTTCTTCATTGAGACCTAGGCTGCGCCTTCCTTTCCAAGTGGAAAAAGACTCACTGACTGAGGCTCTCCTTCTCTTCAGTTTGCACTCTAGAGCCACATCTAGTTAAATCCTTATAGCAATGACTGCTCCTCTGCTGAGAGGATGTCTTCCTTTTTGATTTCAGATGAAATACAGTTATGGTCCACTCCTGGTTTTCATACTTCTAAGTGGTATGTTGCTGGAGAGAAGCTGATTTAAATCTTCAATGATTTAAGTGAACTAGCATCTCTTTCCATGGTCTAGCATAGTATTCATTTAAAATAAACCCAAATCATGACAATACCAGCTTTAAAGGCTTTTTGAAATGCTGCAGCCAATACCAATGTCTCCAAGAAGCTTCTTTTTCTTTTCCAAAATGTTCATAAACATTTTAAAGTCACCACAAAATCCAGTCCTGATTCAGAGTTGAACCAGAATTAAGAAGGGGATCCCAGACTTTTGTCTTTGGGCCCTGTTGTAGAACTGTTTTTTGTGCAGGCCTCTTCTGTGAAGTTCTAATCACTGCTTAGATTAAAAGTATAATAATAACAAGAAGTATTGTTAGGTACTATTACTGAACTGATTGACTAAGTCTATCAGCTTGTGATGTTAGGTGATGTTATATGATGTTATATGCAGCTACCTGTTTGCTTCAGAGCCAAGATCTACCTACAAGAAGAAATGATGCCCATGTACCTGCTGAGGGTAATAAAACTGAGTATAAAACCATAACTTTGAATCAGTCAGCTTAAAATTTTCATTAATCTGGTTCAAAACTGCCCCCTACAGAGTATTTAAAACTCTTAAATAAATTCCCTTCAAAATCCTTCATTATTAGTGGAATTGGTGCTTAACCTGATTCTGCATAACCACTCCAATAGGACAGTATATCTTCAGAATTTTCGCCAGCATCAAAGAAAGCATTTAGCATTTTCGGTCCCTCTATATACAGACACTGGACAATCAGTAATTAGCTTATTCTAAAATGTTTTGGTGTTACAGCCTAAGAATATTTTACCTTCGAGCAGAGTTTTCCCATAGTAACATTTGTAATACATGTATGTTAGCAATATATGTAGCCTAGTAATCCAGTTTGTTTTTCTGAATAAATATGTGGGCCCCTACATCCTTAGGAAAATTATGTCTGGTTAAGAGAAGCTCAATGTTGCTATTTTATGTTTACTTGATTTTTTTTATTTAGCCTTCCAAAGTGTGTTCAGCATTCTTTTAAAGTAGACCCTTTTGGACTTCTCCGGTTAGTGAGTCCAGGTAGTTTAACTCATTTGCATCCTGGGAAATTTTAAATGCTGAAACAGAACCATTGTTTACATTGCAAATGTAGATATGATTGCAACAAATGAAGGTACGTAGATAGCTTTAAGATCACAAACTCCACTGCCCATCCCACTATTGACTGTGGTCTTAAGGCCTGTGCTGCCATCTCACCAGTTTTACAACTGCACTGTTACTCCATGCAGTTTGGGATAAGATGCTGCTCTATACTGCATTGCTCAGGCTAAAACTGTGGTACTGTGCCCTACTCTGTTTCAGTTAACTGTTCTGTGCTCATTGCTGTACACCACAGGGGATTCTTCAAGAGCACAGCTACACTTCAGACCACTTCCTTGTGCCCCGTGGGCACCTCAGTGATTAAAGCAACCTCGAGCTGTTAGGGACAAAGTCCAGGCACTCCTTGCTATGGCTCTGCTCTCCAGCTGCAAAGCTACTCTACTGCCACTGGTGAAATTAAGTTGTTGTCGGTGTTTGGATTGCTGCAGTGTCCTTACATCCCATCCTCAGCTGAACATCCCGCAGCCAGTGGTGTTAGCGTAAACCAAAACTGAATCAAGTCAACAACGGATCATGTCTCGAGGCCTGGACTCTGCTACTCTGTTTCCTCTGCATTTTGAATGGATTAGTGCATGCTGGCATTTCATAAATGACATATACACAGTAATTAACACGTTTTTGAGTGTCCTGCATAATTCAGCTTTTGTTTTTAAAAAAGGGGAAAAAAAAACTTTTTTTTTTTTAACAATGCAAAAAATACATGTATAATTAATAGCTTCCTTGGGTGAGCATATATGTAGTAAAAACTACATCAGACCTGCACTGCACTTTACTCTCAACTGACATGACCGATTGCCATGGCTACAGACTATTTTCTTGTCTTATTTTATTGTAAGTTGCAGTTAGGACTGGGAGTGGGAAAAGAGCTGGAGAAAATTTTTTAGATTACAAGGGACTCTTAGAGCCCTTGTAGAGGGAACTGGTGAGGTAGGCAGATTTGAGGCCTGAAGCCACAAGGCAGATAGGTACAAACTGGAAACTGAAAGAAAGGCTTAAAAATGGGTTAAACAAATAAATTGTATTGAATCTGTGAGATTTTAATAGTTTCAGAACACACAAAAAGGATGGAACTTCTGAAGTGAGGTGACTTTAAGGACATATTTTGGAAAGATGTGCTTCAGAAATGTACTCTGCGACGACAGCACTGAGGAATACGTTATAGCTTTGATTTAATTTTTTATACACAATAGTAGATGCTTCTTTTGATGTCCTGATACAACTGTAATATTTGGAGTGTCAGATGCCTGTATTCTTACAGTTACCTCTAACTCCCTGAGCTTTTCGGTATTTTATCATGTCGGGCATTTGAATGCTGCAGGACTTTCCTGAGGTCCTTTGCATCTGACTCTTTCTGATAAATTATTACCTCAAAAATAAATATATAATCCATCAGGTCAAAAGATATCATTTCAAGTGAATGGCTCGTATAAAAATCTTTTAACAGTTGCATACAATCATCAGAAGAAGCTGGGATCAACTTTTCCATTCCATAAAGTATGCTTGTTGTGATTAAGACCTTTGCTTTTGATTAATAATAATTATTATTATTACTGATACTATTATTGCTATTACTTTCTATTGCCATTGCCATTACTGTCATTGTTACTGTTGCTATTGCTATATTACTATTGCTTATGACTTATTATTACAATTGTTACTATTATTATTATTAATTTAATGATTATTGTTCTTTGGAAAAACGTAAATATTTAAAAGCTTTAAATTAAAAAAAAAAATCCTAGTGTCTTAAACCTTTGGATTGATACCCTAGAGCATGAACTTTTTCATACTTGAAAGGCCATCAAGTTTAAAGCAGTAATGGCAGTCTCATCTTCATTTGAGTACTGTAATCTCTGACACTGTGTTTAGGAACATGGTTAAATTTTGTGTTATTTTGGTGGCACAATGAATCAGGAAGTGATTTATTATAAAAAACTGAAGTGCATGTGTTTATTCTATCATTAAGAGCTCATGAACAAACCAGAAGCATCCTGATGCGAAATTGTCACGAAAAGCAGAAAGATGGTTTTGCCCCTATTTGAAATAACTTATGCTTCAAATCGTGTATGAAGATTGAGAAACAGTTATTACACACATAGAAATACATTCCCTTCCCTGATGGGCATGACTTCAAGCTTCTGACTCTTTTATGGTTTTAATGAGTAATATATGTTTATAGTTAGAAAAATGACTGTATAAACAATAACTCAATGTTCTGTAAAAAAACATACTAAATCAATTTTCTGCAGTCTCCAAATGAAAACATGATTATTCTTACTGAAAGTATTTGAGCTGTACTAATACCTAAGTTGGCTATACTATTTTTGCTTTCTGGAGCAGTTTGCTCTTTAAACAAATTAGGGTTCTGATTCAACAGGATTAATCCTCTTTAATAAATACGTAAGTACATCCTTAAATTTTATTAACATCTATTTCCTCAAAGCTAAATATAATAAAGAATTCTTTCCAGTAGCCTTTTTAATATGGTTGTGCCTACTGGGCAAAAGGGGAGCTAACCCAGCCAGATGAGGGCCAAATTACAAAGTAATTTGCATGGAACTCCTGTTGACCTTAAGAGGATTTTTACTTGATTAAGAATAATGGAATTTGGAACCAAGTTAATATGATTCAAGGGGTAAACAAGAACATGCTGTTCTTACTGCAGCAAGCCTCCCTTTCAGGGTGCTGTATGCATGTGTACAGAGCACAGACAACTGCAGGAATTTCTGTTCAACCTGACTGCATTTTAGTGCTTTCTTATTAGTCAAGCTGGAGGAGACAAGCAATGAGAAGGAAAGTTCTAATTAGTACATATATTTTGCTTTTGATAACTGCTCAAAATGGTAGATAGAACATTACCTACATTAAATGCATTTCCTACTCCTGATTGTCACAAGTGCTAACTTTAATGAAGTATTAAATTTACATATTAAATTGTTTTCAGCCAAGTACCAAGAACTGGATCTGCTAATAAGCTTTGTTCTGGTTGGAAACCAAACGGAACCACAGAGTCGCAGAATGCCATAAATAGGACAATAAATATTTCTGGCACAATTTCAAAGGTGCCTAATGCCAGACATAGACATGTAAAAATAATGGCAAGCTCTACAAAGATTATAAAAGAAATAAAATCACAGTTCATAATTCATATAATCATGTTAAATAGCAGGCTTATAAACCAATTCATATAATAAAATCCACATGTAAAAGTATCTGTGATTTCATTCAGTTAAAGATGACAAATATTAGTGCTCCCCTTGAAAGCAAGTATATATCTTGCAAGCTGAAGGACAATGAACAGTTGCTTTGTGCTCATGTTTAATGGTATAACCTCTGTTAGTCTTTTCACACATGATTTTCAAATAACTTTTCAAAGAATGTGAAATTTGAAAGCATTCAGAATTTCAGAATGTATTTCAGGTACTGAGTATCCTTTACTACAGCTATGACAGTTTCAAGTTCAGATAATTTAAGATCTGAATTTACAATTCAGCATGCAAAACTCCCAGGCAACATTTTTTCTTGTAGTATATCAAACTAAGAAATGTCTGAAACAGAGCTTGAATGAATTATGTCAGAACTATGTAAAAAATTATTCCCTATCTTAAATACATATAGATTAAATTCCCTATAATTAAATACATATAGAAGATGGACAAGAAGCAGAACTTCTACTGTAATCACTCTGATTACTTCAAATAGGATTCAAAGTCATTCAAAGCCTGCTTTGGTTACATAGAGGTCCTTAGGTAAAATGTGTCTTGAATTTTAAAAACACATTTGGGAACTGGCATTTCAGAGCAATGAGTTGGGGTTTTTACACATATTTGGGGTACTTTCCACGTTACAGTCATAAACTGACCCATAATCAGCCAATGGACCCATAATCAACCAGTGAAAAGTAAGGCCAGTGATAAAGATGTAATGAGTCAAAGGTGAAGTGCAGAATAGATGTGAGGAAGGAGAAAAATCTTAAATATAACTTCAGTTTTCTAGGCAAAATAAACCAGAATAAAATGCATTAGAAAAGACTTACTTTCCAGCACAAGCAGCACATCAAATTGAGTCCTGTTGAGACTAAAGGAGGTTACCAGGAAATAGAAATAAGATGTAATGAAATCTAGAAGTTTTGCTTTAGGGCAAAATATACTTTTTGTTAAGTCTGGGTTATTTTATTAAATAATATATATTTATCAGTACTAGATCTGTTCTTTCATGCTGGAAAAGCTGAAAAAAACTGCTATAACAGTTTATGCTTGTCAGTGACTTAAGTTATTTATGAAGAATAGTAGTTTTACACAGTCATTGAATTATCTTCACTTACAGACAAGTAGATGCTAATCCCAAATATCTTAACCTAATGTACAATGAAAACTTATTCCAATTTTCTTAGCTGCCTGTCTCACCAGTTTGTTCTTCAAAACATCAAAACCTCTATTTTCACAAGAAACAGTTTGGTGCTCTCTCTGGTTTATGCTTGAATGACCCACAACTAGCAAATTGCATCCTGGAATTCCTGGAAACTTCCAGTGCAGCTCCATTTCCTAGTCTGTAATGTACTAAATTATGCCTGTCTGATACTTGTATTAACAAATCATAAGCTTTCCTATTTGGCTTTTTTGCTTACTCTTTGATGTACCAAGAAAACTTTCAGAAAGGTATTGTGGGCTCAGATGAGATACTGCAAGGGATCTGGTTTTCAGAATGTACTAATTGTCCAGCCTTTGAAAATCAAGTCCTTTTAAAATGTCTTGAGCTTGGCTTAAGTCTTTTTTAATGTCAAGAGCAGAGAAATTCACCCATACTCATTAGGTATTTTTTTAAATCTTGACATATGCCTCTTCCTGGGTTTTTTTTAATTTTTTAGGAAAATATAGTCTGATATATGCAAATTATTTTCCCGTTTTGTTGCAATATAACTAAAAATTAACAGTAAAAATAAATCATTATTGCTGAGAAAAGTGCAGGCACCACACATATTTCTAGCAATCTATAAATGCATTCCTACAAACTTGTTTATTGGATAAGTCTGGCCATAAATTGGCCAGGACACAGAACTTTATATGAAAAGAGCAGAACATTGAACAAAAACATTATAAGTCCACAGTATTAGATTTAAAGTAAAGTAACCACAAACTCCTAAACATGTATCCCAAAACTCACAATCTTTATAATGAAAGGAAAAGACCACATCATATAACTGTCTTAGCTAGGCAATTCGGCATTTAACTTGTTTATTTTTCAGTTAAACAAAATCCAAATATCTCTAGGGAGACAATGCTAATAACAAACATAACCACATAAGCTTTGTATATGAAATTCAATTTTAGCTTTAGTAGGGCCTGTCAAATTGGAAATTGTAGTAAAAAGCCAATAAACCTTAATCAAATTCTATCACACAGAGAGATTGGGCATTTTGTTTTTACTCAGTTAGCTCCAGAATTTCTGGTCTGATCCTGAGTCCTGAAATACTTTCATACTCCTTTGATATTATTCTTAGCTTTGAACATCATTTACCGTACTTTTTAATAAGGAAATTCCATCTTAATAGAAGAAATCCTGCTTAAGGAGCACATTTGAGAAAATTAAGAATATTTACCTTTTTTTTCCCTGGTGATGTTAAGAATTTTCTTGACTATATTCTTCCCTACTAGTAGAACTGCTATTGACACCCTGCTCATAGAATAGCCACCTGCAGTCTGCTGGTTTTAAAGCTCTCCTGAAGACACTTCTTTAGCATCACTTTCAGAAGTATGTGCATTGACATCTATTTGTTACATTAATTTGTATATCTCTAAAATAATTATTTGCTTCTTCACGCTGTGCTTAACTATTTTACTACACTGGTGTCATCTGTCATTCTTTAACACATGTTTTCTTAATTTAGAATTTACACCTTCTCTGTTCTTTGAGCATTGCACAAAATTAGATCCTAATCTTTCACCAGAGTCTAAGTGGGATATTTTAGCTGCATGCTTCCCCAAAACTTTATTAGGGTTCTGCACAGTTGTAGGGGCCCACACATAACGCAGGACTGAGACCTGATTCCCTCTGATACTTCTGTAACACATAACTCCCTATTACTTGGTAATTTTAATCTATTCTTTCTACTCTTGCCCTTCACGATTTTTACAGACTTGTAGAGTTGCAAGATAGCATCTGGGTTGTTTTTTATTTATCATTGCTGCTGTATTACCTGAGCTTTGCAGTGGTGCAGGAGATTGTTCTGGTCATCTAATTTAATGACACACATGCCTTCCAAAGTGACAGCTTGCAGTGGGTATCATAGTGGAGAAATCCCATAGATTCTGACTTATAAGGATGAATAGACTACATAAAGCATTGAGGGGAGCCAGTTAGAGCTGAAAATGTTAAACATCAAAAATGGTAGACTCATTTGCTCCGAAGTTCTCTTTCGGCATTCAAATATTTTTTCACTATCTCATTGTTTTATCAAAAGGCTTTTCAATTATTAACTTAAATCACGTTGCATACATTTTCCACATTTTGATCTAAATTCTATCTTCAGATGAATGCTATGAGCTCTTTGACTTGGGAAAAATTTTGTATAAGGGTACCTACAAGCTCTGTGCTAGAGGACAAGGCTTCTGTCTTGACTGAAATAATGGAAAAAGGCTTCATAAGTTTCAAAAAATACCCTAGAGTAAGAGGCAGCACCTTCATTCTTTACCCCAGATCTCAACCAAGAGAAAGGGCACTTCACTGGTGCTCATAATTGTGACAGTACTCATGGCTCATACATAAAATATTTTCATTTCCCAAAGGGTCTGTGTCTCATCTACTTACAGATCCACCAACCACCAGTTCCTTCAGCTCACATTGCATCTCCCAGAAAGTCATTTCACGTGACCATCTAAACAGGGGACAGAGTGGGAGGAAAAGAGGTGGGAACCACTCCATCCACAGCCCAAAACTATACCAGTACCATCAGTACTCATGACAGTGATCATCCGCTCTGAACCTGAGTGAACTTACCCTGCTGTGGTCAAACACTACAACGGAGACGTCCATCCCCAGTACACGTTCAAAACTACTCATCTCCATTTCGGAACGGGTGTGTTACAAGGAGTTGATATCTGGTTCACTGTATTTGTAAGATCTTTGTCTTTGACAAAAGAATTCAAAGATCCACCCAGCTGCATACAATTAGAAGCAGCAGCTTGGCATAATAAAGTGAGGAACTTTTAATGGGTGTGTATAAGATGAAAGCATCAACCTCTTTCTTAAATGAAAGAAGCAGTAGAAGAAATAATAAGTGCCAAAAGATAACTCAGAATTCAGAGTGCCCTTAGAAGAGGAAGATCTGTTATCCTTGAAGCTTCAAAATGCCAGGTCTTCAGAAGACCTCTGTGTTCCAGTATCACCAATAGGGAAAGTGAAAAACCGCTTTCTTCTTTTTTTTAATCTTATTCTGAGGATAAAAAAGAAACAAAAAGAAAAAAGAAAAAAGGAAAAAAAAAAGTTGCATTAGCATTTCTTAGCTGCTTGCAAGGTTAAAAGCATTCCAGGAAAAGGGTCTAGATTGAGGTATGTGAGGCAAAACCAAATATTTCTCTATAAAATGGCTACACTAGCATAAAGAGAAATACTTAGTAGGCTTAAGGTGGGAATTTAGGGAATAGTATTTTTCCTTTTTTTAACAGGAAATACTGTTTAGGCATTTTATATAGGGGGTTCTGCATTTGTGAAGGGATAATTTGCTCTAAAATATGTGGGCAACCAGCCTAAATTCTCTAATTGAGTAGTTTGCTTATAACCCCAGGCCATTAGGTGAATGTAAACTATTACAGGCTTAGTAAGAAAATAGTCCCATTAGGATTTTTGTATTTGTATGTGGTTGTGGGTTAGTGTGACTGTTTCCAAAATGATGGACTAATGAAAAGGTCTTTTTTTCTGAGTTTGCAAATACCCACTTTGAAATACCCGCACTCAAATTAAGGTAAAGAGTTCTTTTTTCTATCAAAAAAATAGCAGATCAAAGCTTAACTATTAGTTTTAGTGTGAGTTATCTGGGATAAATCACAGGTATGTTTGCAATCTTTACAAAATAAATATTCCTACAGAGGTACCTAGTTCAGGTTTTACTCCATATTTTTAAACTCTCCTTAATTTTAAATGCCAGCTATTAGTGCAACAAAAAATTACCTCTGTCCTCTGAGAAAACTACGGTCTTTCTGGAAATGCAACTATTCAGCCTTCATGCCTTGTAGACATACTTCAATGGCTAATGTTAGGATGTCACAGAGACTGCTTCTGGGGTCATATTTCTATGAGGAAGGAGACAACTTTATGTGCAGCTTCTTTTATACTGCTAGTATTAAATCTTGTGCTTCTCACTACATAATGTATCTCTCAGTTGAATAGTCTATTGCTTTTCCTTTTCTGAGACAAACTTTAGCCTATCACATTTTATATTTCATGGCCATTGTATGTACATGGTTTTGTAAGATATTAGAAAGAGGAAAGATAGTTTTAATTAAAGTAATGGGAATAAATCACCCACATATAAATACATTAGAAGTAATCTCTAAATTCACTGATAACTTCCAGCATCCAGTCTCCTTCCCACAAAACCTGAGAACCAAGGGTTATGAGAAATTCTGAAGTCTATGAAATGAGAAAAGTCCTTGAATAGCTTTGCTGCAGAAGAAGGTAAGGAAAAAGTACTTGCGACAATGGTGCCTGAACTCCCAGGGAGAAGTTTGACCACAGAGGCAGACAGTTCCCCAGATGAAGTGAAGGAGGGGCGCAAGGGTACCTCAGCATCCCTTGGACTCTGGAAAATATTCACCTAACAGAAGAAATGAAAATGTGAAGACCGACATGGTTTTCATGTGAGTGGACAAGCTTATTAATATAATAGGACTGGAAGCAGAGATCAGAGCATTTTGCATCCAGGTAAAACTGAAGCAGAACATTGGAAAAGAAAGCTGCACACTGAAAAAGAAAGGCAGTATTGCAATATACAAATAATCTGGTTTCTCCGGAGATTAGAGGGAATAACACCAAGAGCAGCTTCCTATAGAATTAAGAAACTTTGTAAAGGGGATTTATTAAAAATAGAATGGTCACATGGCTCCTTCTGTTTCTCTTAAAAAGTCAAAAGATTGTATGTTGTTGATGGTTTCCCACTATATCAGGAATATAAGGGATTTTGTTCATTTAGTAAAAGAGTGATAAACAGGAGATCCCTATTTTCCGGATTTAACAAAGTTAAAAGCACTGCAAATCCAATAAAATAAAGCACAAATAAGAAGAATGTGAACACAGAAAAAGAATAGAAATGCAGTCAGGAAGGGAACACTGTGCCATAACAGGTTGCTCTGGCTATACCTCGAAGATCCAATATAGATGGAAATGGTCAAAAATTGAGCTTTGTAATCTTAATAGGTTATCAGGAAAACCAGAGAAAAACATTAAGATTTCAGATATTTGGGGTTTTTTTTTCTTTATTTAATCTTCTTGGCATCGCAAACAACCCTACTTCAAACATTCCTCCTCACACACAAAGTCCTCCATAGGCATTCCCATGTCATCATACTTTCTGTCCCATGGTATCTTCACAGAGGCTGGGAACTTGGAAATTCAAGAGAAATTTTGTTCCGCGTCTCAGTTCCATGGTCTGGATCCACATGATTCACAAGCTACAGACAATTGCAACGAAAGGGGAAAGTATATTCAACCCCCCTCTGAAAATGTATAGATGCAGTGCAGTGATCAGATCTGCCATAGGGCGGCGGAGCATGTTCATTTCAGATAGATCTTTAGAAAATGTATTTACTAAGCCCTCACACATTGCCACTCAGGATATATGAAATAAGAGGCTTATTTATTGAACAAATTGGGGAAAAGAGCATCCCTAAATTAAGGACAACTCCTCTGCTAGTTTTAAGTTGTTTGTCCAATGAGAAGCTTTAAGACTGGGGTTTTCTTTTTCACTTTGGGAAAAGCAACATTTTTCATTAAGGTAACAGCTTAACTTGTGGTGCTAAAATTTTCAAACATTGGTCAAAGGCAGATACACAAGCATTTGGTGTGAACAGTGTAAGTCTGAGTACCAGGGACAATGGACAATGAGGTCTTCTAGGAGGTGTTAGAAAACTTAGCTGTACAGAGTACTATTTGCAGTACTTAAAATGAAGATTAAAACTCATATGCAGACAGTTTGATGGCTGTAACTGTGCAAATTCAGGTGTTTTCCTGGAGTCATGAATTAATTTTCAGTTGTTCATTTGTGTTTCCTCTCCTGCCATCAGGTTCCCGGCAAGCTTAGCCTTCAGCACTATTTTAGGCTCCAGCTTTTGCCATAGCCCAATAGAGCTGTTGCTGTGGCTTGTCTCTCCAGAGGAAATTAGAAACTAGCCCTGAACATGGAACATAAACTGAACATTGAACCCTGAACATAAAAAACAAATGAAAGTTTTACTAACTTCATCAAACACTCTTGAATTTCCTGCACTACAAAGAGGCCGTGATGGTAAAGGTTCTCTGTGAGATGGCTGCTGCTCTGAGGAATCTGAGATCCTCCTTAAGAGCACTCACACTCTTCCCAGAAGGAAAATCAGACTAGGAAAACTCAGCATTTTGCCTGTGAAGGCATTTCTGAAATCCCCAGCCTCTGGTTCTTCCCACCCATCTGACCAATTGGGAAGAACAAGCTCTATAATGATAAAAAAAAGTCTTCATTTCCATACATGTGACATAAATGTCTCTCCTACTGAGTTTCACTGCTGTCACCTTTCCTGTTCCTCACCTTGCCATATGCAGTCTGGCTATCTCTAAAGTCAGAAGACTCTGCAGTCTTGAAAATATGCGACAAGAGGGGGATTTTGCAAATGTACCAGCACTTAGGCAAATTCTCCTTAGCAGCATCCACACCCTTGCTTCTGTTTGCACTTTTGACTGTCCTACTAGGAATGTCTGCAAAGCAAGGAATTTGGAGTAAATATTGTGCAATGCCTGCAGCCAGTGTATATGTGAGGATCATGTTTCTTACAGAGACACCTGAAAATTTTCTAAGTTACATTAGTTGCTCCAGAACTCTGAATCAAATAGTTACAATCAATCAGCCTTGGAAAGTAGATATTATGAAGCAAAATATAATAGAAGCACTGGAAACTAAATTTTGGCAGGAAAATAAATGGATATTTATTACCTTCAGAAGTTTTATGAAGGAACTCCAGATGCTAAATACTTCTGAAAATCGAACTACTTCTCACTGTGGAAAGATGGAATTAGTTGTCTTTGTTCAAAATAGTTCTAATTTGCCCCATAGAATGTCTTAGTCAAGAGATTGCTCAGGACAAGCTAAAACCAAAATAAGTGTCATTATTTTTCCAGTCTAAAAAGAATTTGGCAAAACAATGACACAGAAGGGATGAAGATCCATGAACAAATTCATTTTTGGTGAATCCCCCATTCTATTTCTACAGAATTCCAAATTATTTTTTCCCTGTTCAGCTTTTCCATAACCTCACTGGGGATGAGCTTCATCTTTCGTGTCAGTGGAGGAGCCCCTGGAGCAAAGCTGGTTTAATGGTTCTGAATAGCTAGCTCAGCCTGGCTGTGCAGGAGCGTTTGCCATGGAACACACTGCCTTTTTAGCAACTGTGAACTGCTCTTTAAGATATGTCCCATCTGCTGCTGCCCATCTGAAACCGTATTCCACTCTTAATCTCTTCTTAGACCTTTTAACTTGAAATCTTAATGTCATTGTAGCTCTAAAGTGTTCCTTTTGATTATGTTTAAGGAACAATGAATTCACAGAGGGTTGGTTTTAAAAATACAGGCTGGACATAAACCTTACCTACTATGTAGTCATATCATGGATACAGGGACTGTATCTAGCTTAAACCTATGGAAGAAAGCCCCAGGATCAAAGCCAGACTTTGTAGACATATTTAATTATGTATTACTGGTAAAGCAATAAAAGCATACAATATGGGCTCTATTCACAAAAAGGACATTGTTTTGTCATGTTCTTCTTGTAAATTCCTTATGCATGACTCAAAGTGTCATTTTACATGAGATTCATAAAGACAAATGTCAGTTCTACATGGGTGTACCAATGTGTTACAAAGCTTAATCAAAAGCAAATGTGTATGTTGAAGTTTTGTGTGTCATTAAGAGCATTTTTGCCCATAAATTGGAACTCCTATTATGGTCAACAGACTGTGCTCCTATGCAATAAAGCTGCACTAGGCCTTCTGCATTTCCTGAAAAAGCATACCAAATCATTTCAAAAGCCAGTTATTAAACACACTGTTCTCTAAGGGAACTATTATCTCAGGGAACTACTATGGGAAGAGCCTCCATGCTTTGCATTTATACTTCCGTTTCAAGAACTGTCAGAGAAAAAGCCTTGAACATATAGCGCTAGAGAGTATCCTAAGAGGGTTCAGGTTTAGTTTTCATAAGAAAAATAAAGTTAAAGTAACTGGCAGGTCAGTAACTTCTGATGAAAGAATTAGGAGTTACATTGTTGAGGAAAAAGTTGAAAACCAGCAAAACAAGGATAGGTTGAGGCTGAAGTACTGTGAAGTGGAACACCGACAATATGCTATATAGTAATTTTTGTAGCTGTCACAGCAAGAGGCATCAATTCATCACAACTGTGTTGGAAAAAATAATAGAAAGTTTGCTTTTAAATGCTGCTTTATGGCACTAGTAAATGCAAATAAACCAGAATCTTTAAAAATATTAATTACAATAACATTAATGGTCAAAGATGAACTTAGAGGGAATAAAGGTGCTGCAATAATTCTCCATGTGGCATATTTAATCTCCCAGCCTGTTGTGCCTTATAACCATACATTACCTAATTTCAGCTAGTAAATAAACTCCCATAAATCAGATTTTACTCTCAAAGGGATAAGAGTGAGTAAATAATAATCATATCAAGATTACGGAGAAAAAAACAGAACCTGAAAGAGAAAACAACCCAGGGCTTGTCTAGATTTTTAATGGATAGTTAGAAAATCTAAATATATCACACAGACAGCCAGGAAGCAAACTGATAACATATGCTCAGAAAGAAAAGGCAAGCACACATCACTGCTGTATTGTAAAATACTTTTTCAAACGTGCATTCCACATGTATCACTGGCTTGCAAATGAAACCAAGAGAAGTTCATCTGCTGTGAAAGAGATACCTGGGAAAAATCAACCGGTTTTGAAAGGTTATTAATACTAATGAACTGCATTTGATTCCTGGAAAGCAAAAACCAGTCAGAGCTAGATTCTTAATTCTGATACACAACTTGGTTGATTCCACTATAAAATTTTTTATTGCAAAACTGAGTGTAAGTCAGACTCTTGGTTTCCACTTGCTATTTCTGTTCATCTGTCTTTTGATTGCTCAGGGGAATTTGAAATTGAAATTCTCTTCCCCACCAGCTTTCACACACACGCACAGGCATGTTCTGCTGGGTGAAATATTTGTCCCACAAGAAAATACCATAAGGCTTAAAGGGAATCCGTTACGTACCACTTTCCCTTCCCTGCCATGCCATCTCCCTCTCCTCCTACCATGTGCATTTCCCCGGACAGGTGGGGTGCTTGGCAGGAACTGAAGGTCAAAATAATATTTTTATTTGGGATAATGATCTTCTTCCATCCATACAGAGAAAGATCCAAGCGTGGAAGGCTTTTCTTCATTAATGGAGCTGAAGATGTGACCTTGCTCCTTACTGCCAGTGAAGGTGTGAACTGATCCCTGCATTTAGCCACTGAGGACTGTTTCTTGCTTTGTATACAGCTGTTACCAGCAGTGAGTTTTCTTTTACAACTTTGTTTCTCAACACTGGGTAACCAGAGTTTGGGCTTTCTACTGATCAAAGCCAGAGAGAAGCCAGGACACTGTGCTGCAAAGGTGCAAGGCAGCATCCAGGGAGAGTTTGCACTGGGGGCCAGCTGAGTGAGGCTCTCACATGGACCAGAAGACAGGACATGTCTGCAAAATGCATCCTCCCTGATTTAAAGCTCTTTGTAAATGTAGGATAATTTTGATGTGACTTGGAGTTATTCCGACTCAAAGTATAAAGTGCCCATTCTGAAGAAAAATTTATCACTTGTTTTAAATGTCACTGGCACCAGCTGTGGTTTGTTGACCTTCCCTATGTAGTGTAGGGATTAGATATTCTTGCATCCTCACACAACAATGTTTTCTTTACCTTTCTATTTAGAAAAATTTTGCATGCGAATCACGTTAGGGATTTCTTTCAGTCTTTTCTTTTTCCCTTCAACCCAAGTTAGAATTCAGTTCAGGGATATGTAAATTATCCCACAGAAAACTAAATATAGCAACAACTGAGAGAGATTAGATGAGATTGTGTGATGTTTTTGTGAGCTGCAATTAGACAGCCAGCAGCTTCACTTGTAAATACCAGACTTTAAAGGATAAAAGACCAGTGAATACTTCCTTCAGTAAAGTGCCTTGGGAAGAAAATACACTTTGTTTGCCAATTGTGCTCAAAAATAATTTCAGATGGCTCTTTCCATTTTCTGCTTTAGCAAGGGACTTGCTTAGGACTGTGCCTTGCTTACACCTGTTAAAGCTTTCTTTTGATGCTTCGAGTTGTTCTTATCCCTTGAGCTAGCATTCTGCAAAGGAGTATATGTAACTGAGATTCCTATTGACCTCATTAGGCTTTCGCTCAGGTCCTTGGCAAGAAGTGTGGCAGCTCTATCATGACTTATTTCTGCTGATACAACACTGCAGTGCTCTCTTGAGGGTCCCAGGTGGTCACTTGCCAAAGAGACAGCTTACAGTGGAGGGGGAAAGAGCTCCCAAACAATGAGACAAATAAAATTAGTAAGTACTAATGTTCAGTCATAGGGAAAGAAATAAAATTAACAAATATTCATGCTCAGTCATGGTTTTGCTATGTTTTTATCTAAACCGTTAAGGGAAACAGATCATGTCATGACCAAATGAAACGTCCAAGATGATTTCACACGTTTTCTCAAGAGTACATACACCTTGTTCCTTACCTTTTTCTGCTAGGATTATTTGGAAGAAAACAGGTTTAAGATGTTTAATGGGAGAAAGTACAATGCCCTTAGGATTCAGAAGTTGTTCCTGGTTTTGCTGTGAAAATACCTGTCTTTGGACAGTGACCCAGGGCATTTTGCTGTTTTTCCATTTTTCAGATAAGGATAATACAACTTACTTATTTTACAGCATTACTGTGAGAATTTCTAGTTTTCCAGAATTAGTTTTGCATGACTGGCTGAAGTTGTACAGAAGAGGAGGAGATTATGATTAAAAAAAAGAAAAATCTGCCCTTTCTGCTTATTTGACTTAAGATCATCCATTCAGGGGGCTTCAGAGGAGTGATACTGCAATTAAAATATAAAACTAATGCATTTCATAACTTGAATTCTTCATAAGAGAAGAATAAAGGGAAGAAACAGAGATATCATGGTTTTATAGAAATATTTTGGTAATAAATATAATAAAAAATTACCCCTGAATTACATTATACAGAATTATTTGCATATGTGAAAAACAGCTACTGACTTTTTAAAAAGCAAAAGAAAGGATGATTCTCATACTCCTCTTCATGACAATACTGAGTTCTTAATTTTCCTGTAATGTTTTGTATTCTCCAAGGATTCTATTTAAATTTGGCTTTCTTGTTCTGCATGGTTATTCTTTTGTGCTGTAGGTGCATTATATGAAGCACAATGTGTCTTCAAAATGGTCAATACTCTGAATTACTCTTCTGACAGAAACAGTAATCCTCCCAAAAGCTGGAATTGTTTAAAACCTTGCAGACATCCCAGGTAGTCTTTTAGCAACACAACTGGTGCTTTGCTTTCCAACCTGGGAGTCATGAACTCATGTCAGGGCATCTCAGGCACCTGCTATTTCCATACTGCTGAGCTGGAAAAGGTCTTCAGGGGCTACTAAAGGAAAAGAGGAGAGGGAGGGGGCTTGGTGCAGAAATCCTGAGAATTACTAGTTCAGTGTTAAGGTAAAAGCATCGTAAAAAGTGAAGTTCAAAATATCAGGCTGTATCCATCAAGTTTTTCAAGACTGTGCCAAGGCAAAACATGATGGCTTTGTGGTCTTGATCCAGTCGGCAAGGCAGCTTGATTTAGCTTCTAGAAGTACCAGCTAAGGAAAACGCCTTTCGGGGGTGGAGCAGAGACATAAAAGGTTACCTGGTCTCTTTCAGTGCAGTATTGCTGTGTCCTTTCCCAGATTCTAGTTTGAATAATGGTGTCTGCTGAAAACACATAAATTGGGCACCACTTGAATGATGGGTTGCGTTTTAATACATATTTTAGGAGATGCAAATTCTAGCCATCATGTTGGATAATCACTTGGACTTATTTTTAACTTTTTAACAGCGAGGTTTTGTAGAGATGAAATTATGAAATTATAGCAAGACATACACATAGAATAGTGGAGGGAGTAGAGGTATCCTATAAAATGGTAACAGAACAAAACAGTCGTGTCCTTGTGACAATGTGAAGTCAAATACTGAAAGAGGGTCAGTCCGAGCTTTACGTAATAGGAGAATGACAAACCTAAACAGTAAAATTCCAGGCAGACCATGCAATACCTAGGTCAAAATAAATGCAAAATAGTTTCATTTTCATAAAATGTCCTGTACTAGTAGACATATAAAATATTACTTATTAAGACATCTTTCCACAAAAGCAAAAATGAAAGAATTGCAAATGAAGCAACTATAAACCAAATCATTTTGCACTGTCTGCTAGCCTGGAGCCAAATGTGTGTTTGACACTCCTCAATGAAGATGGAGTACTATTTTAAGCCACAAAATACCTTTCATTAACCCATTTTTCAGTTACACCTGGTGCACCTACATCTAAGGCTTCCTGGATAAATACGTTGTGTTGGAAAGCAATGCCTTTGTAACACCACAGGGCACCTGCACACCATCTTCCAGACAGGCTGCACCCTTTTGTAAAGCCTTATCATGTCAAGTCCTGGAGACTTTGTACTGCTCTCTTTAACACTGTTCTTCTCAAAACCACCTCTGACTGAGACATTCTCTTCTGCTTGCCCCAGGACTGAGGCAAAGGACATGGTGTTTGTGAGAGTGACCAAGCTATGCAGTACCAGCAAGGAGCATACTAGAGTTTGATAATGCAGTTACAATGGCTTCCTCGCATATATCTTCTGGGCATTGTTAATTTCACTCATTTAATATGCAAGTATTTCCATGAACTCTCAGCTGGGGTACTCAGTATCACCTAAACAGTAAAGGGGAGAAGTTTATAATACACAAAGGAGACAGACCAGGGAACAGTTATAAATGTATACTAGCAGTGTGAGAACCTGGTGGAAGAAACTGTAAGCTTGTTTCCAACCTGCTTTAATATTGGTTTAACGGTCAGAAGAAAAAAGCTTTGTTATTTAAGCAAAGTTTCATACAAAGTTTATATTAAAGCTCTGTTCAAATAATGAAAGTTTTTTTTTCTGATTGTTAAAGCTATATGAAAGATGACTGCGAAATGTTTTCATGCTCTTACATTGGCCTCCCACCTGCCAGTGTCACAGATTATTTTACTTTCCAGCAAGATGGCAACTACTAGCATTCAGATGAAAAATAAGTGCTAGAACCCCACAACACGCAATAGTTTGTACCACTGGCAAAATACTTATTTTCCCATTAATTATTTAAATATTGAGTTAGCTGTGTTGATTTTGAGACTGTTTCTAACTTACTTTGAACCTTAAGTTGGATGACTCGACCAGCAGAATATTTCTTTTTCAATGAGATGGAGTCCCCTGCAGGGAGGAACGTGCTGTCCTGACAATATCATAATATACCCCCTTAATTTCCTTAAGATAAATATTTCACATAAATCAACAGAGAAAGGGTTTTCAATAAGAAAGCAAGAGAGAAAAGTCACAACAGCTTTGAATAATCCTTAGAAGCCTCTCCTCCTGCCTGCCCACCAGCAACAGTCACAGATTACGGCTCCCGCTAGCAAGTAGTTCAAACAAACAGTGCTAGGACCTGACAGCTGCATCCTACAAGTTTTGGGGGCTTTCTGCTTCTGCTAACTCTAGCTCAGTCCCATGGGCTGAATGCCCATTCATGCCTGGTGTACAGGAAGGTACTGTCCAAGCTAGTTCATCTGAAATGAATCCATTTGACCTCTGAGGTCATGTGAATCAAAATAGAAAAAGGTAGACAACCAGGATATTCTCTGCAGAAGCACACTAAACTACAACCCACACACTAATTAATCAAAATCATTTTCTCCACCATCAAATGAATCTCAACATGAGTCCACTACTTCGTGTAGAAATCTGGGTTTCAAACAGCTGTCAGACTGTAGCCCTCTAACCACCCAGATGAGCTTCTTCACTTCCATGAATGGCTCTGGTCAGGCACCCAGGGTACCACCCAGAGAAAGAGTGGAGCCAGCTTATGTCCCAAATCCCTGTTTATCCACCCACAACCTCAGCTCACACGTTTCATATGAGACTTAGGCAATACTGAAGTGTTTCTTTCCATATTGATATACTACTGCCTACTCTGTCTCAGGTATAATGAGACAAATCAGGGACTTGATTTCATTTCCGTTCACAGTATCACTGAGATCAGCACTAAAAGAGTCCAGTGCCAGTAGCTCTTCTCTGCATCCGCATGGAAATATGTGCTGAATATATGGACCAAGGATAACCAAAAAATTATCAAAGCCTAGTAGAAACTCCATTCCTTAGAAAACTTTATGAATTAATCTTTCTAGTTTGTTAGGCAAGATGCAACTCAATTACATTATTTAAATTAACAATAAAGACTACTGCAGAATATTTCACCCAACAGAAACACAAAGCAAGATCTGAAAGCGCAGGCAACTTTAAGGATGCGTCTAAAACACAGACAAATGGAGGCACTCTTGAGCTAGTTTTAAACTCATTAGGCTTGCTGCTGTTGGCAGCATAGCCAGGGTAGCAGGGTGTTCAGCATGGACTAACATCAGCTCCATCAGTAGATGGTGTTATTTTCCCAGGTTTTTGGAGGGGTCATGTAATTACAGTTGGCACTGAGCTGCTAGAGCTACACCCCTAGTTTGTTTGAAGATCTTTAGAGTGTGACTGTATGAGCTGCAAACAGGGCAGCACAGATACTGCCACATGGCTTGACTCAAAGGAGTGTAAGGAGTGGGAGGATGCTGCTTGTGTTTGCATTCGTGCCATGTAGCTCTAATGAGTCACTCTGACTGTCCAGCAAGAGATACATTGCAGCATGTTGTCTCACGGCCAGGTATAATGAGACTGTAAAGGGCTATAATCAAAGGATTTGCTAATGGGCCTGGGTTATTTTGTCCCTGATGGACCTTTTTGTAGGTCAAGTGCTGATACTGTTGACAAGTCGAGTATAGATCAAAATATTTTTTTCTATAATGAATAGCTAGAGCCAGGGTATTACCTCAGTTGACTGCAATAGTCACCAGCTTTTCCAGCAAAACCTTGTTTACTTGTTTCTTTACATGTAAAAGGGCAGCTGTAATAGATTCGGGAAAAAAAAACATGGGTTTATTCATCTTATAAGTGTGACCAATGAGAGTTTTAACATGGTATGAGGGGTGCAAGAAAAAGAACAGAGTTCAAGCCCAAATGTATGCAGTCCAAGCAAAGGCAAAGTACAAAGTGCCTTGTGTAGTTAATTCCTTGCACAGATTCCTTCAGTACTGTAGGTTCCATTACCTCAGGTGCTTCATCTAACATCCCTGTCAGGCAGTGGGTCATGTAATTCATTTAACTTTTCTCTAGCATCTCAGAAATTGTATTTGCTGACAACATGCTTGATTTTGATCCCAGGTCTGGGGTGCAGGCAGTAGAACATCCAAGACAGCAACAAGCAAAATGTCATCCACCTTACTGCTTTACAAGAACCTCATGGTAAATCCCACCTGCATTACTTCTCCAACACACAGCCACACTTCCTAACTTAGTTCTTCAGCTACATCTGCCTAGTTTTGAAAGCGGATGCTCTCAGGTAGCTGATCAACATTTAACAAACCAAACTCAAGTAGCAATTTATCTTCTCTTACTGTAATTGATCAGTATTTTCAACCTGTGGTAGAAGGTACTTTTTCTGGTGGGTTCAGTAATAGAATTTACAGAAGCTTTTTCGCTAGTTGGGTCAGGTCCCTGCCTTACAGAGAGAAAATTTCAGAAGTTAGGTAATTTAAAGAGGGTTTTTTGAAAAAGAGAAATGGTGTTCCAGATCCTTGGGGAAACCTCTTCAAAATGTGCAATAACTTTAAAGTTAGACTGGAATGGTTGCACAAATGTTGCGATTATTTCTGAAAAACAGAAAATTCTTGGAACATTTTAGTACCCCAACTAGATCATTATCAGCAACCAGTTTCATGCATTTAGCACCCACGTGAAATATAAGGATCATAGGACGGAAAAGCTTCTTGCTGAGATTTGCACGCTGCTTTGCAAGAGAAAAAGAAAATTTTATTCTTCAACAGTTTGACAGTTGATTAATGGTTTAGATGAGCAAAAGAGCATCCATATGCTTTATTTCCTATAGGGCAGTGTTTTTACCTGGAAAACTTCTAGTAGCAGCCTAGTATGATGTTGTCCAGGGGTCTGTCAGGAGAAAGATACTAGAAGATGATATAGAAGATAAGGAGATAGACAGACGGAGATGGAGAAAAATTTTCCCAAAAAATTTGCTCCCAAAAAAGTCATGATCTGACCAAAAAGCTGCTGAACCTATATTCATAATCAGCCATTCAAGAAGGACATCCGGCATTCAAGGATTCACAAATGATCTATGGAACTTAAACTGCGTTTTTAATTTACAAACTAATTACACAGACCTATCTGCACAGCTAATACATTTTTTCTTCACAAATGTTAATACAGTTCATAAACTAATAAGTGAACTGAGATTAAGCTAATGAAAGCTGAATGGAATTTTAGGAAAAAAATATCTTTGTTTTAGTTAAGCAAATGTTTAGTTTTAAATCATAATACAGAAAGTGCTTTTACAGAATATAAGAAGGCACTGCAACATGTCGTAGCGTATGGTATGCCACCCACCAGAATAAAAAGCATCAAAACATCTGAATCATGCCACCTAAGTTGTAACATGCAAAAACACAAAGTTGTGAATTCCAGCTTTTTAATAAGAAGGATGTCATATATGTTAATCTCAGGTGGGTTTGGATATGGCCTTTGCATAGCAGCTGAGTTTCATTAGAGGGAAGCAATACATTCTATAGAGTCACACTCCTGGGCTCCTAAAGGATAAAGAGAGTTAAATACTAGATAAAAACCCAAGGAAGAGAAATAGATATGACAAAGTGCTGTTACCCTTGGAGTAAGATGTAGCAATATCTACTTGACATACAGGTCAAGTAGATATTAGATCTTGGCTACATTATTTGTGATTGCAACAATCATAAATAGGATAGAAGAAATGGTGAAATATATATATCTGTCTTTCTGATGTAGCATAAAACTGACATCTTGCCCATTTCTTGACATTAAAGATTCTGCTGCTAAGTCTGTGTTGGTTTGGGTTTGGGTTGGTTGGTTTTTTTTCAAAGAAAGGGGTTATTTTTCATGGCGCAAAGCGGTAGATTTCACGAAGTAACACTGTATTTCATAAACAGATATTTCAAGAGACATTGTCAACCAAATAATGCTTTATAAGGCACTAGAAATGATTCACTGCATGTCTGAAAAACAACTTTTATTCACTTTTAGCTTACTAAAATGTTACTATACTCTATGAAGTTGAGTGGCTGCAAATGTGAGTCAGGAATCCTTTGTCCTACTTTTTTCTTCTCATTCACTGAGAAGGAAAAACTGACTGGATTAGTCCCCTTCCAATGGATTAGGACTCTGCCATGAGAAAGAGACCACAAAGATCAGCAGAGAAAGAATGGACAGTAAAGAATAGGACCCTCTTTCCTTGAAGAAAATGATTTTTTCTCTTGAAGACATCATATCCCTTCAAAACAGACCATCTCCTCCATTCTCACCCTTTCTCTTAAATTTATCTCATATGAATTCCTAAGATACCTGTGTTTCCATATGTATGTTTAGAATAATGGGTCATAGGCAACTCTGTAAATATACTGTAATTAAGCACACAGATGTATGATCAGAGCAAATACTAAAATGCAAGATCCCATTCACTTGCCCATTTTTTGTCTAAAGTCAATTGGTAATATTCTCCTCTCTCAAGCATTTTCCATGCATGTCTAGGAAGTGACAAACTGGCAGAAATGTGAATTTCATATTTTTGCCAAAATTTTTTTTATCTGACCAACTCGTGAGAGTAATGAAAATGTTAGTCTTTCCAATGGCAGCTGCCCAAACCCCAAAAGTTGGACAAACTCCAAGAGTGGGAATGACAGCTCTGATACTTACCAATTTCTGTTTTCTGGATCTTGAATCTGAATGGATAAAATGATCTCTGGGTTATGTTTGAAATAGTTGTGTGGTGTGGCTGGGGACTGATGAACACTGAAGAGCAGCCAAAAGTAAATCTAGAAGACGCTGAGGCTAATGAATGTGCTTGTTGATCTGTGCGAAAGACTATGCTGCAGCATTCAGTTGGTTCCTTGACTGTATTTCCTTCTCATACACAGATGAGCTTTGGGGCCTTTATGCTTCCTTCTGAAAATGTCTTGTTTCTTCCCAAATTATAATCACACTTTCTTCTAGAGTTTACATTTCCCTGGTTTGGCCAGTAAAACAAACCTCGTGGAATATAAAAAGCATCCCCTCTGACCAAAACCCAGAGAAACCAATCTACTATGCGTTCACAGTATCCAACACTGGACAAAGAGGTGGACAAAGTCATCAGAGATGGGATTGCTCTATATCATGCAAGAGCTGAGTGCTTCAATGTGCTTTTCGGTGCAATGTGAGTTGTGGTAACTTATATCTTCCTTGACCACGTTATCAGAACTGCAAACATGTAACTACGGATCTGCAAAGAGGTCTCCCCAAGCTGAATAGTTTGTGTCACGAGCAGTACACACTTCATTTTTTATAAAACCATTGTGTCCTTTTTAAATCTGTTGCTTGTTAGGATTCGCTTCTGCTAAGTTCCTAATCAAAACCCCACAGTGACAATGAACAAACCTACAATAAACTGAAATCATACTCCATATTTTGCTTGCTTGTTTGTTTTAACAACAATACCCAGGTCTGTCAAAACTATAAACAAGCCTGTGAAAAAGTTACATTATCTCCAGTCTTCTGGAGATAGTTGTGTTCTTCCCGCTGACCTCAGTGGCTCATCCACAGGTTGTATCTTCTCTTTAAGCACAGCCGCATTTCTGATAAGTGGCTAAAACTAACTAGCAAAAAAAGCAACTTTACTTTTTCTGTTCAAACAAAGCATTAAATCATATAACCCAGTTGCGAGTAGATAAGTCTGATTCAAGTCCCAGAGATTTCACTGAAGTTTAGATCAGATCCACAGTGACTATGTGGGGCAGTTGAAAAGTCTGATCTCTGACAATCAGCAGGAAGAGTAACAGTCTGCAACTGCACTGTAGGAAGGGAATGAGCAAAACCTAACATGAACAGAAGGTGTTAGAGTTGGTGGAAACATCAGGAGAAGGGGCTGTGTCCTTTACAGCAGTCTCACTTCTTGAACTGTCAATTTAACTTCGATGTTCTTCTCCTCCTAGCAGTATGTATGCCACTCCCCTCTGATATCCTAACAGCTCCACCCAGCATGGTTCCAGGTACTGGTGGTACACAGTGGAAGGTTCCTGGGGAAATAGTTTATCATTTACTGATTCTTTAATCCAGAAAACAGGATGCAAGGATGTGTTTCAAAAGGAAGTTATGATTGAAAAATCAAGTATTTGGAATGTGGGAACTGACAATTTTAGACTGATTTATGCAGCTTTATCTCGCCTTGCTCCACCAGACATAATTACACTATGATGCAGTCACGGAGGATAAAATCCTAATGTCTGTTGCTGCTTGAATGGCTCAACTCATCCAGGGCAGATACAAATTCCTCTGAAAGGGACTGAGGGCTGTATAGTTAAAGTCTGATGTTAGTAAAACCCCAGCCTCTTGCTGGAGAGGTTCAATGATGCTGGAAATGCTTTGTGAAGCAAGGGAAGAAATGGTCTCACAAGATAGATGAATGCTGCTTTGATTAATGTAATTCAACACCTGCCTTTCTATAGGACTTCCATACAATGCTAAATACAACATTTAAATCCAGCTTTCCATAATTGATTGCAAGCTGCATTTTCCATGTTAAGGATTTCAAATCACAATCAATATTTTGTTTTGCAAAGCAATGAGCAAATGACTGCTAACCTCACCAAAATTATCAGCTCAGTGTCTTCCATGGGACGTACAAAGTGAACACAGATTTCACATGTCTCTCTGATCTTTGGGATCCCAGTTATATAATGGAGTTAAATCCTCACTTTGTAGAGTCATTCTGAGGGTTAATCTGTTAATGTTTGTGAGGTAAGCAGCAATAGGAGTAAAGAGAGCCATAGACAGCCTGGCCAGAAAATTCTGTGTTTAACAGAGTGAGAATCTGGCATGAGAAATATTGCTGAAAGCCCTACTTGGGCACGACAAACACACAGGCTTCATTAGCTGATCAATGACTGAACACTAGCTCCTCAGTGCCTGGGTGAGACAGGCCTACAGCAAAGGTAGTCAGGTTGTAATGCAAGCCTAAGTTTTGGTGTTTCCTAACTTTCTGCATTTTTTGGTGACCTTCTACTTTCATTTGTAGTATAAAACAGCTTTAAAAAAATGGCCAGCTCTCATTGCTTGGTCACAACTTCAGTTTTGCTGATGTGGTGCCAAGATATTTTTTCAGTATTTGCTCAATAAAGTAAACATGACCAGAAATGCCTGTCAAATATTTAAAATCGCAGTGTGTTAAAGAGCATTTCAGAATGTTTCTTAGAATGCTCTAAAAATCTGAAGTGCCAAAGTAGTTAAAATCCCCGTCGGAAAATTAGGACGATTGCCTGAAGGACTGTTCTGGATCCCTGATAGCAGAAGAAATGAATTCCAGACTGCTTCTCCACCTGTGTTAGTATTTTGCACCAAAAAAAAACAAAAAAAAAAAAAAAAAAAAAAGAAAAAGAAACTGCTTGCAAAAACATATAGTGAAGCAGGAAATCTGGAGTCTAAAATATGTCAACGTACACAAACCCGTGGTTTATAATTGTGCACACTGTAAACCATCTGTCTAGCAGTTAAATACACTCTCATTTAAATGAGTAAGTACATTTAATGGACAAGGTATTAAGATCACTGAGGGGTGAAGTTTTATATTTGCAGCGTGCAAATGCCAAAGTGGAACCACTTGTACTTTTTCAATACCACATACCTTTAAAATAACTAAGAAAAATTACTACTTACCTGCTGCATACCAAAAAATAGTTCTTTTTAAGCATATCATTACAAACTGGAATAAATTGAATTAAAAGCCTGATGGTCTCATGGCCTCCATTCCAGAAGTATAAATCAGGCTGCAGCTCATCTACCGCTGTTGTGAACTCCTTGAATACACAGAAAGTGATAAATACAGGGAGGAATGGTGCAATGACTTTACTTGTAGTATTCATTGTCATTTCTATCATCTTTTAAATAAGACAGGACTGGAGGGTACTCTTCTAAACACCTTAACTAATACGTTGTCAGCGTTTAAACAACAATTACTGCACAAAAATGGAAATTAGCTGATACGATCAAGCCATATGGCTAATATAATTGATTTTTTCAGATTTTTAAAAATTACGAAAAACAAAGCCAGAACAGCAGCATAATATAATTTATAAATTTAACTAGAGGTGATATGTTCCATTTAGTTCGACAACAAATAACATCTTCCTGGTGTTTTATATTAAGAATAATGATAGAAGGACTGCGTTGTGTCCTAAAAAGACCTGACCCGGCAAAACAGATTTCCGAGGGACTCGGGGCGGTGAAGTTGCTGACTTTTGACCAGAGGGGGTACTGGTAGCGGGGGCTTAAGGAAGACCCAGGGTTGGAGGAGCGGTGCCTCCGGGGCCGTGGCGGGGAAGGGGCCGGGTCCCGGGGATCCCCTCGGGTCTCCAAAAGCAAGCGACCCCTGAGTGGGGCGAGGCGGTGCTCACGAAGCGGTACCCAGAGGGCTCGGGGTCGGGTTTCTGAGCGCTTTTTCAATTGCTCCTGAAACTTAGATTCCATCCGTAATTTTTAAGACTGTCACAACGAGCCGGTAGTTCTTGGTCTGGTTGACTCGCGCTCAGCAAAACAGACGGAAGCCACAATAAATCTGCGCTGGGAAATGTATTTGTTTGTTTCTCTACTCTGAAGTTTTTCAGAGCCTTCCTTGATTGCCTTGAGGATGTGTTCTGTCCTCTGCCCGATTACTGCTACGTGGACGTTTCTCTATACGGGCTGTGAACGGCAATCTTGAGTCTGGGCTGGGAAAAAGAATGGAAGTTTGGGAAAGGGACAGCTTCGGGTTTTTCTGGCATGTTCAGTAGGCTGCCAAAGCTGAGTGTGGGGAAGGAGCCCTACCAGCTGGCTGGTGTGTGCACTGGGGGGGTCTACCCCTCTCGGAAACACACCACTAGCAGCACCCCAGAGACGCCTTTGTTCTTTAGCAAATACCCCGAAACTGTTTTACCCTTAGAACAGGGTTTCTTTGCTTGTTTTATCGAACAAAACTGCCCTCGTCCTGATGACTCCTTCACGCTGGAGGATAACGAGTTCAGCCTCTGAATACCAAGAGAAGTTGAACTGAATTAGGTAAAAGCCTCATTTGCGTAGTCTGGAAACTGTAGACATAGCTTAACCGATCACTTCACTCCTCTGAAATTCGCTCCCATCGCTATGAAGTGAAAGTCTCATTAAGGTGCTCTGATCGGAGTTTTAATAACGTGTTAATAATCCCAGGCCATTGGTTAGAAAAGGAAGGCTTTCAACCAGCTGGTGCGTTTGGAAGAAACGCACCGTGTGTCCGTTCCGGCTCGGAGCGTGGGAAGCGAGGGCAGGGCGGGCAGGGCAGGGGGGCTGGGCCCGAGCCGGGATGGACAGGGAAGAACAGCAGGGACGGGCAGCCTGGACTGCTTTACATCCCTGTGTGTGCGTGGATGTACATTTATTTATTCAAAATTTAAATAAAATAAAATAAAACAGGGGGACTTCAAGCCGCAATCTGTGCCTCACATAATTTTGTAAATAAAACAGCTAAGATGATGTTGGGTTATTTGTTTTCTCCCCTGTCATTAGAGTCCTTCTTGGTGAAAGCAAGGCACGAGTGAGAGAGCCCAGGGACTCTCCTGCTACTCTGGGTATAGGAGCACCGCAAGTCCCAGGGACCGGGGGTCCGCTATAATGAGACCCTACGCGGGGATGATTGTCTTTAGCTGCAAAGATCCATGATTAATGATTTATCAGGAACTTAGTTTCGCTCGCTTGGACCCAGCAGGCTGCACAAGGCCTTCAGAGATTGCTTTTCTAGATGTAAAATTGACTTCCCTACCTCGTCTCCTTGGCTCGTTACTATTATCATCTGGGTTTAAATTTCTCTTTTTAAACAGTGTAATCTTTCTTTGGTTGTGCACCCTAGAGTAAAAACCAGGGCATCATTTTCACATCAAAGAACTGTCAGCTCTCTCGTATGAATTGCTGCCCCTTGCACCCTCTCTAAAACACTACCCTTGACACCCGAGCATGAGGAGCGCGGCGGAGATATATCGTTGTAATCACAGCCGTTATAATTGAGTTTCACACTGGAGAGCCGCAACGCGAGGGACCTCCTCGGAGCTGGGAGGTGCGGACGAGCCCGTGGGCCGGCACCAGCCCGAATGGGCAGGAACACCCTCATCCCCGGCGCGTCCCACGCCGCCGGCCCCCGCCGTGCTGCCATCCTTGAAGGGCGCCCGGCGAGTCCAGGAGCTGTGCAGGACCGCTCCGTGTCAGACCGCGGGAGGAGAGCCCACTCCCACACGGCCACTGCCGTCTCTTCGGGGCTCTCGTCTGCCTTTTTCGCCTCCACCTGCCACTTCCCGGAGCACTGTGCTCGGCCCCAGCCCTCTGCCCTGCTCCCGGCGTGCTCCCGGGAGGGTACCCCTCGGTGCAGGGCCCACCGGGGACCCAAGGCCGAGCCGCTGCTCTCCGGTGCAGCCCGGGTCCGTCTCACCGGTCTCTCTGCTCACAGCGAGGCTTTAGAAAGTT